>NC_133788.1:18063291-18156976 GCF_003597395.2 Chelonoidis abingdonii
GGGCCTCACTGAGGGGAGGGGACACTGGATGGGGAGGAGCTTCACTGGGAGGAGGTGACGGGATGGGGAGGGGCCTCACTGAGGGGAGGGGACACTGGATGGGGAGGGGCCTCTCCGGGAGGAGGGGACTGGATTTTGGGATGGGGAGGGGCCTCACTGATGGGAGGGGACACTGGATGGGGAGGGGCCTCACTGACGGGTGGGACACTGGATGGGGTACTCTGAAGGGAAGGGGACCGCAAGGGGAGTGCAGGACATAAGTGGTGATAGTGGATGTGCCACCATTAATTAAGGAATGGGGAATTTCCTCCCTGAAATTCTAGGCTCCCCAACCCTGTGACAAGTATCAGAGCTTCTTTGCTAGATAGAGAACTCATTTCTCAATAAAAGGGGAAGCCAGGGTTGGGAAGGAAACACTATAAGCTGGAGAAGACGAGCATCTTCAAACACCCCCAAACTCAGAGGGAAAATTGGATATTGATCTGAACTTTGAGGCTGTATCCATTTCCAATGAATGTCACTTTTATGTGCTTTTTCAATCTAAGAAATGTATCCAGTTCAGAGAATGCTGCAGCCATCACATGGCAGGAGCAAATTTCTGTTCCCATATAAAGGGGTGCATTTAAATTGCATGTGGCAGAATAAATGGCTTCCTTACAGGGCTCATAATTAAAAACACCTTTAAGATGTAGAATGGACATTTGTAAGATAAGAAAAAGTATATTCTTTTTTTAATCTATACAACTCAAGATTATATTTGAAAGTATTAGTCCTAGAAACATACATATTCTGAGTCACTTCTAACTAGAAAATGTAGAAAACTGGTTTCTGTGGCTAACACATCCCAAGTATGGTTCATATAGGACACATAGCCTGTGGAAGAGGCCTGTGGGAGTTGCAGCATTATCACAGTGTCATGTGACTTCTTAGCCCAATACTTGGAATTTCCTTTTGAGTAGCCTCCTTACCATATCAAATAGAGCTAAGATGAAAAGCCAATTAGATAGAAGCTATTTTATGATTAATAATTAATAATACTGTGTGCTGGATGCTTTTTAAAACAAACACTCCAGTGAAATTCAGAGGTGATATGCAAGTTACTCTCAATAAAGTTTTAAAAGGCCAAACACATCCCTCATATAACTACTGAAGCTGATGAAATTACACCAGGCCTGAATCTGGCCCAAGAAATCTAATTTCTTGTTTGTGGTATCCCTCTTCTGTCTCTAGTCTTGCAATTAGATTTGTGGCAGGGACCGTCACTGTTACATGTATGCACAAGGGGCCTAAGGCACTAGCACAGGACAAGTAACAATAGTGATTGATCGTAAAAAGGTGTATGTTAAATTATGGAAAGGCTACTTTAACTTACACCTTTCATGTGCCTGCTAGGTGCTTTTCATGCAACATACCAGTCTTTCAGACCCTCATCGTGAAAAATGCAGCATTTTAGACTCAACTCTCTTACATTCATTTATGCTCACACCATTTTACATGTGCCCTCTAAATAGGGGCCACAGTCCCGCCTTTGAACTGCTTCTAGTCTGCATTAAGACATAGCATATGGTTTCCTGATATCTTAGCTGTATAATGAACTGTTTAGGAGACTAGACTGAACACATGACAAAACATCCTCTTATAGAAGAGCTTTCAATCCTGAGTTGATGGATGTTGGGAAGACTTGACCAGCTAATGATGTCTGACTTATTCTGTGGATAGATAAAGGACTTCTATCTCACTTTCTACTTTCTCATTCCAGTATGTATTGAGAAGAAAGATAGCCATGTTAAAGGAACTGACCTGAAACTCAGGACATCTGGGTTTAATTCCTAGCTCCAACAGAAACATCTTGAGTGATCTTGTGCACATCCCCTTAATTTCTTTGTGCTTCTGTTTGGCAGGTGTAATAACACTTCATAGAAGAGCAGGATTGGAAGGGACCTTAGGAAGTCATCTAGTCCAACCCCCTACTTAAAGGAGGACCAATCCCAATTTTTTGCCTCAGATCCCTAAATAGCCCCATCAAGGATTAAACTCACAACCCTTGGTTTAGCAGGCCAGTGTTCAAACCACTACACTATCTCTCACCTTGGTTTGGAAGAAAGAAACTGCAGGGAGGGGCCATCCAGAAATCAATGTTAAGAGAGCAGCTGTAGAAAGCAATTGAACGAGGGACCAACGGACACTGATGATGGCATAAAACTGCTTTCTGCAGCTTTCACGCTGATCATTGTCGCCCCGGCTCCAAACCTTCCCACCTTCTCCTTCACAGTCTCCCACCTCCATTTCTTTGTCTTTCCTTCTAACAACGCCCCTCCTAACATGACCCAACCAAAAAAGATTTAAATTAAAAAGAGGGGGGTGAAATCACAGAACTAACATGACTCTTGCAGCCATCACCATGTTAGTTTGCTCGTATGTTTTATCTCTTTCCCCTATCCTTTGTCTTATCTATTTAGATTGTCAGCTGTTTGGGGCAGGGACTGTGTCTTATTCTGTGATTATACAGTGCCTAGCACCCTGGTGCCGTGTTCTCACTAAACCACTAGGCACTAACCTAATAAACATAATACACTTAAAAAACCCATGTTCCTTCGCCACTCTTTGTGTAACTTGTCCGTTTAGACTGGAGGTTCTTTGAGCACAGATTGTCTTACTTTATGTTTGTCTGGTAATCAGCCCAGTGGAGCCCAAATCTCAGGCGGAACCTCTCTGTGGTACAAAATACTAAATGAGCTTTCAGAAGCACTAGAATTTTGCCTTAAAATGCTTAGAAGTAACTTTATTTATCCGTTCCTTTTTAAAATACAAATCAAAGAGTTTGCACAATGGGCAATCCCAGGTTTAACAATGAAAAAAGTTCTAGATTGGGAAAACAAACTGAGACTTTATGATGGGTGGGTCTTTGTCCAGGTTAAATTAACTGTGTCCTCAAAGGTACCAAAGCAGATTAATACAGAGAAGATTTTAAACACTAATGGAGGATTTGATCCACCATTACATTTATAATGAATCCTGGTCTTGGAGAGGAAACTTACATAGTTCCTTCCAGTAACATTTTATATCAAATTAAAATTAAATGGAGACACAGTAAATTTAGATCTTTATTAGATTAATTCAATGTATCTGTTCATCTAGGAACATGCCACCCATCCATAATAATGAGAAATGTAAAAGACCCCTATTATTTTGACTGATTTGATTTATTGTATTTATGCTTTGTTACATACAATGCTTTGTCTCATTTTATTTCATTATTCAGTGACTATTTAGCACCTATTTTCTCTTAAAGGACTTGGCATAATTATAAAATACCAATGTGAAGAGTAGTGTGTGATAACTGCTGCATATGTGGTACAGGGGTTGAGCTACAAGTTTCCTACATAGCTATCTTCAATCACCTCATTCACCCAGCACCATTTGTGCCACCCTTTGAGAAAGCTGCTTGTTAGCCCCCTCTGGCTGATGGAAGAACATCACAATAGTCTGATCAACAGGGCCATGGTGATAGGGTTGCAGTAGCCAGACAGTGAAAGGAATTCAGATTTGGGCATCTGGTGAAGACACTTGATCTTCAAAATTGATTTGAATTAAAAACAAGCTGATGAGGCAGGGGCTCAGATGAATGAAACAGGGGAGTAAAGGAGTGCACCAGAGTGAGATATGTAGCAGCATGAGAACATCCGTTGCAAGACTCAAAAAGAACAGTTCAGTAAGTTCAGTGAGGGTGGAATCAAGTAAATCTGGGTCTAAGTGATGCAGGTGAACAGAAAGACTAAAAAATGTGGTCTAATTGAATGAACACAGGACTCAGAAATATGAGTTCTAAGTCCAACTCTGTTACAAGTCACTGTAACTCCGTGCCTCAGTTTCCCATCTTTAAATTGGAGATACTAGCACCTGTCTTCCTCCTGGAATGTTTTTAGCATTAATTGTTGCTTGTAAAGCACTTGGCATTTACATAGCACTGTACATTTGCAAAGTTTCATTATCTTCTGATTTAGTGCAGCCCTACAGGTATGGATGATGATTGAAGAAAACATGGGTGTCGGTTAGGACTTGTATATAACACCAGAGAAGTAGATATGGTGCTTGCAAAGACAATACATCAGTCCTGCCCCACAGCCTTCAACATAGATGCAGAAGAGGAGTAAAGTGAACAAAACCTAAAGTGAACATTGTTATGGATGTTGTATTGGAAAAGGTGGTTAAACAGATAAATGCCTACAAAAGAGACAAAGTGGTGTTTTCACAGAATGAACAGAAGAGGAATTTTCAAGATATTGACAGGACCAGGGAACATGGGATTAAAGAATAGCAGTATTGAAAACACCACCACCACTGATGCTAAGGATCAAAGGCAACAGTAGATAGAGGAGCATTTCATTTCTAAACTTCAGCAGGATAACAGTGCATTGCACTGAAGACTCCCTGGTTTCCAAGCATTCCTAGATATTCCCCTTTGAATATCACTTCTCTTTGAGTCTTTTTATCAGTACAGATAAAAGGCTATTATTACTGCTGCCAATTACCATACATAAAACAATAATCCTGCTGCAGAAGCTGGCTTTTGGGTAGATTATAATTCTTTTTTAAATTTTTTGTAGATGATGATTTTGCTAAGGGAATTTTGTCTCAAGCACTCCAGCATGAGTGCAGCCAATTATCAAGTATAGTTTGTGAATAGCATCTACAAATTTTAACTTGGGAATTCTGAAGCAACAGTGCTGTAAGGTTTGAAGTTTCAACTGTCCAAGGGTTAAAATGCTTTTAGATTATCCTCCCTTCTTTTCCACTAAATAAGCCCTTCTTCACGGTCTTTGCCTTAATCAATTTCAGGGAAGTAAATAAAACCAATAAAACAACCACAGGACTTTAAACCCCTCCCTTGCAGCCTTTGCCTTCTCCCCAGGTAAAAGCCATTCAATGGACACATCAAGCTACTTTGGACTTCAGACCATTGCACTGCCTCCACTTTTAAAAGAGAGCGAGTTAATGATAGCAATTGTCATTAATGCTGCTAGGAGCTCTTAAACTCGCTCATGTTGAAAATATGACACGACCTGAATTAAACAGGTGCATCAGAATTCCGTGCTTACCATTTATGGATTTAACATACAAGAGAGCTTAGTATAGGTTTCTCTCAAAGGTTCTTCATGTTGTGGAGCCATCAACCGTTGACTTCTCCTCCCAGTCCTATGAACTCAACTAGTTATGTTAATTCTTAAGTTACCTTCACTAAAGAAACACTTTGCAAAATACACACAACAAACTTAAAACTAAATAATGTTTGAGATCACTCTCTTAAAAATTTGATGATGTAAAGGTGATTACTGAAGGGAAGAGGCTGTTATTTAAAAAAAACAGTAGGATGTAGTTTAGATCCAGGTTTTGAAGAATGACTTACAAAATGTGATAGTAAATGTTTTTATGACTTCTTAAAAATCTTTTGAAATGAACAGGCATTTTTGTTCCGTCTGGGTCCATACTGAAGATGTGACATACTAGTCCCAGATGGTGTTTGGAGATAACTGAGAATGGGATTTTCAAAATCATTTAAGCAGTTCAGGAGCATAAGTCCCATTAACTTTCAGCAGCAACCTTGTGCTCTTAAGTCACTTAGGGTATATCTACATTGTAATAAAAACAGGGCCGGCTCATTTTGCCGCCCTAAGCAAAAAAAAGCCGCCTGAACTGCCGAAGCAAAAAAAAAAACAAAACCAAAAACAAAAACAAACAAACAAACAAAAAAAAACTGCCCAGACTGAGCTGCCCCAAGAATGGACGGAATGTTGCCCCTTAGCATGTGCCTCCCCAGGGGCTGGTGCCTGGAGCTGGCCCTGAATAAAAGACCTGGTCACTGAATCTCAAAGCCCAGATCAATTGACTTCTGCTTATGGGGCTTGGGTTGTGGGGCTGAACATAACAGTGTAAAGTAGACAGTCTAGCTCAGGCTGGAGCCTAGGCTTGGAGACCCTCCCTACTCGCCAGGTTTCAGAGCCTGTGCTCTAGCCCAACCCGCAATGTCCAACAGCTATTTCAGCCCCATGAGCCTGAGTCAATTGACTTGGGCTCTGAGACTCGGGGCCATGGGTTTATCTTTGCAGGTAGACATACCTCTAGAATCTTTGGCAAAAACACAGCAAACAAAGCAATCTGCATCACCCAGTCTGGAAAGAAACTCAAGGAAGAAATGAAGGCGGGAATGATTATTCTTATCATTTGTATTACTGTTGCACATACAGGCCCCAATAAGGATTAGGATCCCAATGTACTATGCACTGGACAGATATAGAACAATCCTTGCCCCCAGTAGCTCACAATCTAATGTGAAACAGGATGCAACAGTGAATATAACACTAGGAAGAAGCAGAGGGAGGATGTGGGGAACAGCAAGGAAATGTGTTAACATAGGCTACCTATGTGCGTAGTCAGATGGTTTCATGTTTTTAATTATCAGATATAACGATGAATGAGGTAAATGTGTCAAGTCTACCTGCCAATCTAATTCTAGACTAATCAGTGGGGTAGGAGAGGCGGGAATAAGAAGGTTTCCTCCAAGAAAATACAAACAAAACTCCACACGCAAATAGTAGCCTCTTGCATCACATTCTGTATTCTCCAGGAAATAAGTGGTATTGCAGAGAAATCAGAGGGTGAAATTCACCACAGTGCTACATGTGACTAGGGCCAGGAAGTAAAAGAACAACCTCTTACCAGCATTACTATGCGTCACACCTTTATTACATAAACATTGCCTCGGTACTGTTTGCAACCTTAATATTGCAGCATTGTCCTGGTACAGGAAAAAGGCAGAAATGGGCCACAGACGTACAAGTTTTAATTATCTATACTGAAGGAAATGCAAGTAAAGAAAACTGAATTAATGGTGGGAAAATAGATTTCTATTGGTTGATTTTACTGTTAATAAACTAATTATTAGTAAACATAAGGAATTGTTAAAAATCACATTATTTCACAGTAATCTCTCGTGTTATGAAATAAGTTTTTCTGTTAAAACATTCAGATATTTTATGTACTTATTAACCATTCCCCCGTGTTAAAAATCAAATTGTGTTCATGAATCCAGTGCTCATAACAAAAGAATGAAAAGCATGGTCTTCAATCAAGAATAAATTGTGCTAGTGCATCCTTCGAGCTGCTTCATTATTCTCATTAGTACAAATCCTCCTATTTTTTAAGTCATCCCACATTTTTAATTTGTGACAGTTCAGGGTTCAGATTTAACTGTACTTCACTTTAACAAGGGAAGTCATATTTGCATTTGTGTTCTTCAGCTTTCCCCTGGTTTAGTTTGTAGCCTTCATTTTGTGGGTTCATGGCAGGTTTAGACATGGACAAAGTGTTGTATATTTTTCCGCTTGGTGTATTGACACAGCTTCCATTAATGATAAGAAAAACTATATGAATTAAGAAAACTAGGCTACCTGCACTTGTAGCTGTTTTAACTTTAGTGGTTGGTCTCACACTTTAAGTAACACTGCCTCTACCACACCTCAAGATAATATCAGAAAATAAATCCCAAACTTGAATCTCTTATTCACACATTTAGTCTTCACTCATGAGAATAAGGGTTACACAATCAGGCCTATGGGATTTGCTAACATGGAAAATAGCAATAATTATTCTTTTCTTACAGACTTTGCAAATTTGTCCCTGTTCCAAAAGAAGAAAAGTGCAGCAATTAGTGGATGCCACAAGGCAAGAGTAACTTATGTGTTAGCAAATTATGTAGATTTCACATACTTGCTTATTTTGTAGCAACTTGTGTGATTACGCTGTATATGCAGAAGTGCTCTGCACTGTGATAAAATTAATCAAGCTGCTGGAGTGAACTCTGTGGAAACAGATGAACTTGGCAAAGCTGTTGCTGTTGTTAAAAAAATTCTCTTCTCTGTGATAAAGGGGAAAATGCAGACCTGAATCCAAAAATGTGTCATTCATAAAGTGAAACACTGTAATTTATCAACATAATTGAAATTGATGGGAATATAGATCTCCCATCTCACAGTGTTGTCTCTGTGTAAGAGAATAGCATTATCTCTTGTCAAGGAATTCTGTAATGTAAAAAGAAACATGTTTAATAAATCTATTCTTTATTCTGTCATGCATACAAAAATACTGAATCAGTAGGAACAGCGCTAACGGATTTCTCTATAGTAAGATCCACAGCAACAAAAGAGGAAGTGGTGTGAAGAGAGAAAGTGCTGGTAATTAATAATACATGATCAAATGGAAAGATTTAGTACAAAAATGACTGAAATATTGACCCCCCCCATCTCAAAAGAGTCGAGCTAGAACTCGACACTGCACCTGTGGTGTAACATCATGCTAATGCCCAGCAGGCACCAGCTCACCACTGGGCACAACAAGGCAACTTTCTCCGTGACAAAAGAAACGGCGTCTCCCTCACATTCACCCCCGCTGGATGCCAAATCTGTAAAATCTTCTGTTTGGTTGGTTTTTAAAGCAAAAAGATTTAAACAAAACTACAAAGTGGAACCACTTTTGAATATGAACATTTTGCTAAGAGCTGATGGAGCAGTAGGAGGAGCACATTTCACCAAACGCAGGCTTTCCACTTGGCTGGCAGTCTGTTGGGGCTTTGGGGGCAAACAGATACTGTATTCTTTCCACCTACCTTTTCCTACTGGGCCTTTCTTGGCAGGGGCAGAAGGGAGTTTTCCTCCCTAAAATTAATTAAATTGAGATTTTTGTTTGTCAATTGTCTTAGCTAAACCAAACTAGTTTATACATCTGAAAAGGGCGATTAATACTCATTAAGCTAACAAGGTCGAAGGTGCATTTCCTGTCTGATCTAGGCCACCCCTTGTCCATACTTGGTATGATAGCTGATCATTTCTGTGATCTGCCTCTGCAGCTGAACTCTGGGAGGGTGAGGTTCGAATGCCCCATAAACAGAATTTTTAAACTTGCCTTAAAAATGATAAACATGGCTCATGATTGTGAGTGCAACTGCAGCCTACACAGAACTGCTGTAACCTCAGACCCAAGGAACGGCTTCTCAGGTGAATTTAGCACTTGGGAAGGATGCCTAAGTGACAGCCCTGTGAACTCTGAAGGCCTCCATTTAGTACAGCATCAGCAGCCGCGGTGCAGTCTGACTCGCACTACCTCACTGATGAGCCTAAGTATTGTTCTCCAGGGTCACCACTAGCTTAGTTCCCTTCTTCATAGCCCATGCAATCCATGATCAGTTGAGATGGTCAAAAAGGGGATGAAAAGTAGTGGCAGCTTTGTCCACAGTCTAGACCGAGACAACTGGCTCTCCTCACATGAACCCCTAAACATTAATCGGGTCACAATCATATTTAGATGCTGTCAATCTGGGCCAGAGTTAAACAAGTGAACTAGTCAAGTGAAGTTCCCTAGCCCTATACCCTTTCACTTTAAACGGAGCATAAGGCTGCACACATTTATCTTGGGTTTCTGATGTTGTCACATAAAGTCTGTCTACCAAAAGAACTTCTGCAACTGTAGGCTAACAATAAATAGCAATAGCTGGGATTTTCAAAGGTGCTTGGGCGAGTTTAGCTCTCCAGCTCCAATTCAATGGAACTTGAGCATCTAACTAGGCTCTTTTGAAAATCCCAGCTAATATCTTTTACCTATGTCAAGGCAGAAACATTCTTCTAAAGATTTCCCTTACCTGTTTTAAAAATAGTAAAACAACTGAGGATCTGTTATTTAACAATATATACATATCATGTAGCCAACACCTTTAGGCAATGTTGACATGAATTTTTAGTCACTTCACCACCTCCAATTGTTCAGTTACTTTCTTGACATAAAAGGCCAAAATTTTTTATTTACTAAATCAAGTTTTAGTTGATAAACACTGAACAAACATTGAAACTGCAGAACATACCACACCCAAAACACAGGAATGTATCAAGCATTATGACGTTACCAGCAGGCAGACCTTACAGTCTCATAGTATCTCACATCAGAGATGGCAGAAAAGGAGTCTGGAACTACTGGTTATATACTCACACGTGTGTTATGTAAATGTGTGTATATATTTCCTCCACTCCCAGATAGCTTCTATTTGCTTTATCTTCTCATTAATTTTTTTACCCACGTATGGTTGATGATGATGGCTTTTAGTGATAAGGTACCAGCTGTGCATCATTGGAAGTTGAGGTCCAAGTGGCCAATCAGCATGTGGCTTTGAACTAACAGTGTGTCCGCCTCCAGCCAACTTCTCATAATACTTGGCATTTATACAGGACTTTATAACCTTCAAAGTACTGTACAAACATAAGCTTGCTAATATCTACAGAATGATTCCTTTACCCAGCCTCTCCATTTTTATTGTCAAACATAATTTTCCAAAATCCCTGAAATCAGACTGGGAAGTTCATATTGTTTGCTGCTTACAGGAAGATTTTTTAAAAGGTACAGGAAAACCAGCGGAAAAAACATCTCATAGTCTAATTAGCAAACTGAAGGTCTTCAATGAATTGTAACCCCCAGCCTTCTAATTACTAAATTATACGCGAAGGTTTGGTGGTTTGGAAGAATGAATGTTTCACATCTTCTGTTGCTAGACAGGATTAAATGGATAGTTGGGAAGAAGGACAGCCAGAGACCTATACAACCTTGCTTAACCTGAGAGGTCCTCCTTAAGAAGGCAGAAATATTTATGATTAATAGCCCATTATAAGTAACACCTGCAATTAGTCAAGGTACTCCTGTCACTAGGTATCATGTTGTAGGTCAGAACAAGCTCTACCCTTTTTTCATTAAAGGCTAATTCCTTTCTGATATATGTGAATCTTCTGGAGTGCTACATGACCCACATATAAATGCCCCAGCAGAGTCCGTGTGCCTCTGACTAATGCTGCCCAGCCTCTTCACACTTATTTATGACACTTGATCTAAAGAAACATTCACTGCCTGCTAATGGCACATTTTGTTTAAATATAAAATTAATAGCAATTAATAGCCAATGCTTAAGTCAGGTGACAAGCAGTGGAAATATTAGAAAAGCCAGGAAAAACAGGAGGAATGAGGGAGAAAAAATTACAGAAAAATAATTGATCCAGGGCATTATATGATGAAGGATCGATGCTGCACTGCTTTCCTACTTGTTTTCCTTTTTGGACTGGCATTAGTGATGTGAAATGAGGACCTTTGCCGATATCTGTAGACCTGATCCTGAACTCCTTAGGCATCTTTAATTGAAATAAATGTGACTTTTGCCTGAATAGATTACATCTTATTACACAGGTCCGTGACATGAGTGAAAATCCAGAGTAACTCCACTGAAGTCAAGGAAGATATATACTAGTGTAGATCTGGATTAACTCCATTGACTTTGATGGAATTAGTCCAGATTGACAGTGATGTAACTGACTTTCATGATATGCAGGATTTGTATTAGCGATAACTACTAAAGGGATAAAAAAAATACCCCAGAAGTTTACTTTTCAATTAAACAGTTTTAAATTCCAACCATAATAATGGAGCATTAATTTCCCAACTGTAAGAGAATTTGTAATGTTCCAGACAAATATCTTTTCATTAAATCCTGAAATAAATAAATAAATAAATGTATTCAGGGTTATAAAGTTGTTCATCAGAATTAAGTACTAATTTGGATAATAAATGTTTTTCAATCTGAAAACTAAATGACTATTGACAAAAGAAAGCTGGGGAAAGAGCATATATAAAAATTATTACAAATACACGCAGACTAGCTAATTTTTGTTTGGTGATAAATAGATTAAAAACAGTATTTACAGTAGTTGAGAGCAGACATTTATTTCCTCCTTATCTGCTCAGCCAAGCAGTGACTGATGACATATCATGTTTATCCTTCATTAACACAAAAACATGTTGAAAAAGCAAATGTTTCCAAAGATTTAATGGCAGAATTAGTTAATTAATTACCCTTCCACCAGGGCAGCGTTCATTTCCAAAGCTAATCTGATAACAAATGAAAAATTAGTTTGATAGTTTTTACCTCGTGGCTAGTGGACAAAACCCTCTGGTTAATTAGTTAATCCCTATGACAAACCCCACACCCGCTTCATCACAGCTGGCTTGAACTAGCAAGGATATTACAGGTCTGGACACTGGAGCCTCAGCAGGGAAACTCACAAAGAGACCACCTCTGCTATGCCTGATTCTAGCAATGATTTTAGTGTTAAATTGTAATTCTAGTAAGTGAATTTTTTTTTTATAACAAGCACTTTTGAATAGACATCTTTTTCCTGTAGACAAATGTTGAATAAGCTATGCCTATCATATGCTAAATGCACCTCTTTGTTACCAGCGTATTGTGAAAGATCGTAAAAGCACTTAATATATTATTTAAGCCTATATAATTTTCAATTCTTGGAAACCATGAATTAAGCTACATATCACAACTGCAATAATTAGCAACAATTTTCCAAATCCCTATGTACCTAACAAAGGCTCACAATGAGCACTTTCAGGCTGGTAGGAGGGAATCAGAATATAGCTGAAATTAAGGGTCACACAATGCTGGTTCTTTCTGCCTAACACAACGAAGTCTGCACTATACTACCACGTGCACAGCAATATTACTACAAGATTAGAATAACATTGATCTAATACTATTTTTAAGCAGTAACAGGGTTTTCAGAGCTCTGCAAGACACTGAAGAAAGCAAGGTGTCTGCCTTAATCTGAAATCCAACCAGAACTACTATGTGTAGCTTGAAAGCTTGTCTCTTTCACCCACAGAAGTCGGTCCAGTAAAAGATATTATCTCACCCACTTTGTCTCTCCAGTCTGAAATAGACGGACACTACCAAATGGACACATTTGGTGGTCCAGAGGGAAGTTCCTTTTGTTACTGAGTTAAGTTTATGGACTCGACAGAGGAGTACATTTTAAACTGGAATTTAAATGGGGGTGATGCCTAGTTCATTGGGACAGGATTCGAGACATAGGGAACAACATCAGGAGAAGCCGGTTAGAATGGAAAAGAAACTGCATACAGAACAAATACACACAGACATCCCACGCCCATAAACTTGATTTGCTCAAATTGAATTATCCAAGGCACTGGCAATCCTCATCTCAATTCTCTCCCTCATTAATTTCTCCACTCGCTAGTCTCTGTGTCCCCTGGTTCTTCGTTCCTGTAAGCGTCTTTCTAGGAGTTACACTTTTTAATTTAGTTAAATAAAAACAAAGTTCAAAACTCCGGTTACCCTTCAAAGATGTTTCTTCCTCTATGGCCCCCTTTCTCTACCTGCAGGTCTCTCTCGGGCTCTGTCTTTCTCTCTCTGCCACCAGGTTTTGTCTTCTATTGCAAAACTACTAAGAACTCTCTCACTGTTTATTCCAGAAGTTCATCGGCCTCCCTTCTGCTCTCCTTTAGTCCTTTCTTCCATGCAACCCAGCTCTTAGTTCTCTCTCTCATTGCTCTCCCACGTCTCTCTTCTTGCTTCCTACCCCTGCTTTACTAGTTCCTGTCTGGCTTTTATTCTTCATTATGTTTCTCTGCACATCTTCCCAGGCCCCAGCTTTCCTGTGCTGCATTCTCATGACAAGGGACAATGCAGACCTTTCTGATACGTGTTGCATTGATTCGCATGATAATTTCAAGAGCCTTCCTAGTATGGTCACTGTGTTTTTAAATTGGTGAGTCATGTTAATCCCTGGTTCAACTTCACTGATGTCAGTAGAGTTGCACCCACATCCATCAGGGCTGTCTCCCGGTCTTCAAAATGTAAAGACAGCACAACTGCCACAATTTCATTTTCACATAGCAAACCACATGAAGAGTGTGGGTTTAATATTAAAGGGCCACCATCAGAGAGGTTAGTTTCAAAATGTAAACTAAGAATAAAAGTCTTTTAAAAAACCTAATCTTAACAGAAGTGTTTTTATGGATTTTGTAATGTGTTAGGTTTCTAATATATTTCTCTGAAACGCTTGCAACTCAAACACGGCAACCCTGTGCTAAGGTAGCAGAATCTGAAAATGACGTTGGGTGGTACATAATGAAAGTCACTCATCTCTTTTAGCTGCCCAAAGTAAAAGCAGTACAACAAGTAAACCAGCAGCACAAATGGTGAAAAGTAAATTAGATCTTCGACATTCTTTCTGTTTTCAAAATATGAAGGGCTGCTAAGAACATAGAGAAGAACATGTGTATTTTCAGAATATGAAGCCACATCATATTTGCCTTAAACTATAAATGCAAGTAATCCCACAGACTTCAAAAAGGGGTAATTTTTGTTCATAAAGTGAGCAGGATTTGGTCCATTTTTTAAAATCTGACTTGGTTCTTTTAATTTTGAAAAGAGAAAAATCTAAATACTGCACCAGGGAATCGTTATCTGAGAAAAGATACTTGAGGTTAAGAAAAGTACAAATCTGCCAAATCAGCATTTCAGCCAAGTAAGGCAGGTTTGCTATGAGTGAAGCAGTTTCATTTTTCAACAAGTGCAGGCGTCACCTAGTGCTGTGTATATTACTATGTGATCTAACACGAACTGAAGAGTAAATTACACTATTGACAAATACCTAATTGACTTCCGACTTTTTCATAAGCCTCAGCAAGTGGAGTAAGACATGTTAACATGCCAGCCACCAACAATGCATATTTCAGTTTGTAAGAAGTGAAGGACAATAAAAAAGGTCATTTAACTGTTCTGTCTCTGGTCATCTGGAAGTCACAAGCTGCTCAGAGGATGCTGATAACCTATTTTCTAGTTCCCCAGGACTCCTTGCCACTTAAAAAAATAGTTGTATTGCATTTACAAGTAGCATTAATGAAGGGACTGGCACCTGGCTGGAAGCACTAAGGAACAGAGGCACATTTGTGCAGAAATAGGAAGCATAAAAATAGCATAGTCTCTGAGGAAAGAGCGCAAAGAGGGAGGTTATAGCTGACAAAGAGAGATTAGGCATGTGAGGCGCACTAGTGATGCCTCTGGGTTAGCTGTTGATAGTAAGGATGGAACTTGAGACTTGAAAATTTAAAAGCATAAAATTCTACTGCCTGCTCTTAAAGACCCAACTCTGTTACCTCAAAAGGTTATACAGACTCAAACCCCATATGACCCAGTCACTAGAGGGGGACAAAGCTTTACATGCACATAAAGGTTTAAGAAGGGGAGATACGTGGAAGAGCAGTGGGAAAACTGAGGGAACTGCTTTCCAGAAAATCTCTCTTACTTTAAAGACTCCAAGGAAGTCTCTTCATGTATCAGTAGCAAGATATTGACCAAGCCTAGAACAATTTCCCATGTTTCTCTGGTCAGATTTCAGTGACAAACAGGAAGGCCCTGAATAAGAATTTTCAGAGGACAATGAGGGAGGCAGGCAGGCAGGCGGGCAGGGGTGGGAGGAATCTAGAAAGCTGATCATGGAAGCACACAGGGACCTGAATGTAGTTACTGAGAGTATGAAGATATTCACACTTTGTTCTTGGTAGGTCTTGGTTGCAGAGGAAATAGTCCGCATTCTGCTTCCTTCCTTTCTTTCTTCCTTAAACCCAATTAATTAAAAAAAAAATAAAGTCTATCCTCAGATTTGTGCGTGTGGGCGTGTGTGTATGTGTATACACCTCCCCGTTGGCTAGAATGGAAGCTGTACAGAATATCTGAGGGCAGAATTTGACCATTAGTCAACTAACGCATATATAAAAAAGCAGAAAAAAGCTCCGACATGATAAACCTTCTTAAGTGCAAGAGACAAAGAAATAGTGACCTTGAGCTATAAGCACACTGTACTGTATCTAAGCAATACCAGTCTAGTTTATATACTGAATAAACATCACCTGCATTCTCAGCTGACTCCCAAGTGTAAGGTCAAATACCCTTGTAGCTACCTCTGTATAACACAAGTGACCGGTGACCTATCATAAGTAAACATTGCATCACTTATACATGTATGCAATAATGCATTAAATTACACGTGGCACCAATGTTTACACCTAAATAAAATAATAGCAACCCTACAACCTGATATTTTGTATTTACTTTTTTTATTTTTAAAAAGAAACTGCTTCACAAATCTTTGCTTATTGGAAATCTGCCTAATCTTGCAGTAAAAGAGCTGCCCTGATGGAAAGATTAATTAGTTAATGTTTGCACAGCATTTTGAAAGTGTAGAGCACTCTGTCATTACTAACAATTATTATAAATGAGGCACTGCCAGAGAAAATGGAGGATATTTCCCTTGGGAATACTATCACAATACAGTGTGTTTGACTAAACGGGAACAGGGAGTGTTACCCTCTGCTGTGGGAAAAATTAGAGATATAATCCATTTGTCCTCCCACATTTTACATCCACTTAAAATATGGTGTTAGATACCTGATTATAGGCATCCATATTTCAACATTTTGACCACAGAATATTATCGATTCACTTATCAGAGTGATTTTTTAGGAGAGATTTGAAATGAGATGAGAGCACTGGAGGTTACACACAAAGACTCCCCAGCACATAGGCATGATTGAATCACAGCTGGCATAATTACTGTAAATGTACAAAGGGACAGAACAATTATACTTATCTGCCTAGTCAAAGCATGGTGGATTTTGATACTTTAAATAACATTTACTAGGGAAAAAATTAGTTTATTCCCAGAGTCACTTCTAAAAAACCCTTTTCTCCCCCAGCCTTTCCAGTTACCATCTGGCAAATGCAACATATTACGCTGTTGAAAGGAGAAAATCTCTACTATTTGAAACAGAAAGCACCACAAAATAATTTGATTTTATTCAGGCTGAGATTTTCAAGGAAGTGTAAGAGACACCCAGTGCTGTTGAATTTCAGTGGGAGTTGGGTTCCTATCTCCCTTAGGCTCCTTTGAAGATCCTAGCTTTAAAACTTATATCACATCTAGAACCACCATAGCAACACAGTGCCTTGTATTCTGCTAATTCTTCCCACCTCAGTCAGTCAAGATGTTCAGTCATTCCACAGGGCTTCATTAAGAATCAGGACCCTATAATTTTCTACAGAGTCTCCTGGCCTTGGATGGTGACAAAAAATACATCAGTCCAATCTTTAATTAAACTAACAAACAACCTTAGCAGCATCACATGCCTTGAAGTTTGCCACATTAGGGCCTTGCTGAACCAAATAGTGGGAAAAAAACCTGATGCGAGAATACTCTGGGGCAGGTCCTGGAAGGTGTGTGAGAAAAAGGTTGATTTTGTGATGATGGTACTTGACTGGAATTCAGGACATCCCCAATCAGTTCCTCACCCTTACTCTTTCACAGATTTCTTGCGTGAGTGTGGTCAAATCCCTTCCTCTCTCTGAGCCTCTGATCCCCACCTGCAAAATGTAGATGATAAAATTTCCTCTCTCCCACTCTTGGCCTGCTAGATTGCAAGTTCTTCAGCCAGGAGCCACCCTTACTGTCAAGGTGTACAATGCTTAGCCATCCAGTCTTGGTTGGAGCATCAAGGCAATACCATAATACAAATAAACTCCCAAAAAAGCGCCTCAACAGTTTCAGTGGGAAGGCAGTCCCTGAACTTGCTGGTGCTGAGGGCATTAAACATTATAGCTAAGGCCATAAACAGGGTCCAGAGCCACAGACAGCCTGTGCAGCATATAGAATAAAGGTGTTATGGTCATAGCAGTTCCCCCATTCCACAAAAGCATGGATTCTGCATTCCTTCAGCTGACGAGCCTAGATCATCTGTAGGGACAGCCCCACAGTAAAATAATGCAGGATGGCATAGTTAATTGTGGTGAGGGCTACATGAGAGAGAGGTTGCAGCAGGCTGGCCTGCCTTAGATGGAAAAACATGAAGGGACAGTGCCTCTTTCTGAGAATTCAGGAGTATTGAAGGATCAGATAGGGTCCCACATCTACAAATATACTGAAGAAAGTGTTGTTCCACCCGCCCCCAAACGACATAATGCTGAACATCTTAACAAGCAGCACTAGCTGTAAATCCAACATGTGCTGCCTGGTTGGCTGGAGCTGGCCTACTTTTAAAAAGAGAATTCAAAACTTCATGTCATGGGGTAAGCTGCTGGTCTACAGTCTGATGGATGAAGTCTTTGCCCATTAGGACCCTGTGCTGGGAGATTAGCAGCTGCAGCTTTCTTCTTTCTCAGGTCCTCGTCTCTGCTCCATTTAGCTGTAGAACTCAGAATCAGCGTGCCTCAGAGGTGATGTCACACAAGCAGGTTTGAATTCAAATGTCGGCAAGCTGGGCTGCTGGTCAGAGGGTGACTTTCCCTTCCCTCCCTTGCCAGAATGGAGATCTCCAAGAGTAGAGGAAATGGGCTTTGCCGAGTGGAGAAAGTGGGCCCAGAAGCAGGTCAGACTAGAGAGAAGAACAGCATGGGAGACTGGAATTGCCCAGCTGGGTATGGCACAGCCAGCCAGGTATGCGGAGGGGAGGTGTAGAGACAATACAGCCATATGGAGGAGGGAAGGTGAGGATAAAGCACAGGCCAGCTGTGGAAAGGAGATGGAAAATGAACAGTGTGGCCAATGCATCCCTTTTAGCTCTGTAATCTGGGATACAGTTTTTTTTTTTTGAAGTGCCACCCAAGAACAGAGTGTGCTGTAGATAAGAGAACTTCTCTCACTACACATTTTTTCAAGCCATTTTGATTTTTTCAAACAAAGTAAATATGTATTCCATTGTGTAGTTATGCCCTTCACAAGCGATGACACAAATGTTTCACCTCCACAGATAATGCTAAGAGAGAGCTGTTTTCCCAGTGGTGGAAAAGGGGATTTACATCCAGTCCCGGGAGATCTGATTTCACTGGCTGAGCTTTTGTAAAACTGGCTTCTGTTCAACACAACAGGTCAAATGCTGATCTTATTGATGTCAATGGAAGTTTTGTCTGACCTTGGATCAGAATTTAGCACAATACATTTATTGTTCCAGTTATCAGTAGTAAATTCCAACTCCTAATGGATTAGTGTCATTAGAAGCAAGAGATATCTACAACATTTCCTTTGTAATGTACTGAGGCTGGGATTTTCAAAGACACTTCAGGAAGTTAGGCACCCAACTCCCATTGACTTTCAGTAGGAGTCTGGTACCTAACTCCTTTAGTTACCTTTGAAAATCACATCTTAAATGCTTTTGACAGTGCTAACAGTGTCCCTTGTTCAAACTCACAGCCTTGGGATAATGTTTGTCCTGTGCAACATTGAAAAATGGGACACAAGTTTGTGTAGATCAAAAAATTAACATATACAAACTTCACAATTTGTAGACAGCAGAGAATGAGTATTTGCTCAGCAAGGTGAAGGAGGCAACTTCTTTGAAGAACAGTTCAAGTACCATACCATCTGGACATTTGCTCATCTGCTACACTGATGGCCTTGATCGAGACACTTTCAAAATTGTGAGCTATTAAATTGATGCTAGCAGTAGAAATGTGAATGATCCATCTCTTTTCTCATACAGACTGGAAAAAAATCTGCAAAATATTGAGGGAAAGGGAATGAAAAACCATGATAAGATACCTCATTCTCTTTGTGCTGAGGATTTTCTCACCTCATTAACTTTTTCCAAGTGTTGCATAATTTAAGATCTTTTAGTAAATAACAGACCTTTCCTTTTCTTTTCCTTCTGATAATGACACACTGTGTGGTCTTGGGCTAGTCCCTTAGTCTCATTTTCAAAAGCAGCCACTAGTTTTGCATGACTCACTCTTTTGGATACTCAGCTTAAGAAATCTAGGCCTGATCTCCCCCTACTCCCTCTAAAGAGGCTGAGCACTTCAAACTCCCATTTCATTTCAACTGGAGCTACGGATGCACCATACAATGAAAGCCAGGCCAATGGGTCTCAAGTTGGACATTCTAAACAAAATAAGGCACCCAGAGTTATTGGATACTTCTGATGATTTTCTGCCTCAATTAGCCCACTTATGTGAGTGTTTAGTTTCAAAACTGACTCCTAATCCATTTTGACAGACATTTATGAGCACTCAGAGGGTCATTACCAACCATTGCACAGGAAGAACTAAACGACTTCTATTTGCACAATATAGGAGACATTATTCTCTAGCAAGAAGTTCTAGCTCAGAGAACTTCAGAAAATAAAAACTTTGCCTTAATCTGGTTTACCTGTTGGAAACATCGATACATAAAACACGGATGTATGAAATGTAAGTGGATGTGCAAGCGATATTACTTGGCTAAGTTCAGCAGGCCTTAGTGTGTCTGAACTGCTCAGCTTCAGCCAACTATTTTATTTGTCAGTGGGTAACCAGTGCTTTAATCTGTTATTATTTGTCACTGTGATAGCACAGAAGAGTCCAAGTTATGGACTAGGACCCCATTGTCCTAGGTGCTGCACATACACTACAAAAATGCTTCTTTCCCCAGAGAGCTTATCGCTGTATTTTTCTGTATCGCTGTTTTCCTACCTGTTGGGGAGGAGGAGGGAAAAACAACACAGTTTTGTATCTGAGGGCTAGTGTAACAGCAATGCAGCTTTTCCCCCTCCTTAGGAGGAAAGATAGGGGTGTAGAAACAAATGGTGTCTACAGATAAGAGCTAAGCGAAGAGAGCATATTCCAGAGAATGATGCCTGTGAGCTCACTCCGATACACACACACGTCATGAGACCTTCTGCAACCTAATGCATAAACTATAGAGAATTTACAACATAGCAGAGGGCCCAGGAATAGAGGGAATGATATAAAATGCTTTTCTTTCTCCCCTTATTGCAGAATGTGGTATCCTGTAAATTCTGTAGATTGAAATTTACATTTATGCCTTATATCAAAAGAGAATCATCCCCCATCATTAGCAGGTCCTCAAATTCCTCCCCTTACAACTCTTAGAAGGCACACTTTTGACAACTGTCCTTTATGTTCCATGCTGAGAATGCACCAATTGAATCTTCAGGGCTCAGCCAAACAGTGCAACTACAATGGTCTCTGAAGAGGACACTAGCTATAAATCTATTTGTTTAGTTAATCTATGTTCATATAAATTACACTTGCTCAATACAATGGACATTAGACATCTGTTCAGCATAACATGTTTATATTACGAAGGACAATGCAACTGGCTGATGCCTATTACGTACTTTTAGAGCAATAACCCTGTATTCTGTCAGTAATATTCTGTTACTGATCTCTTTGTCTTTACAGTGCAAGGAGTTTCTGAGACCCTTTAAGAAATCTCTTCGGAAACTGGATTTGCCCAAAGAACTTCCCAAGGACAAAAAACTGAAGTACACTAAGAAAAACTTGACCATACTTGGGGATCACATCAATATGTTTCTTCAGCATTACTGCAAATCCTGGGAACTCAAACGCTGGAAGAAGTAAGATAATCCTGTCACACTAGCAATGACAATACAGTCCTAGTAGCATTCATTTATAAGGAAGGTTGGATTAAGACTGAGAATAAGAACTGGGTTTGATCCTGGCTTTGCCGTTGACTTGCTGTGTGCATTTGGGCAATCACTTGGAAACACATTTCCAGAAGTCACTTGTAATGTTGGGTGCCCACTTGAGACTCATTGAGTCTGGTTTTCTGAGCACCCATAATTATATCCCACTGAGAGCTGTGAGTAATCAGCACCTCTGAAAAACAGGGCATTGACATCCCAAGTTGGGCATCCAAAATTAGTGGACACTTGAAAACAAATTAACCCCAACCTACCTCATGGATGTATCTGTGTGCTTGTCTTCGCTGCACAGTTAACTCAAGTGTTACCCCTAATTTGAGTCCCATCCAGGTGCAAAAATCCTTCACTCAAGTGTGGTGGTGCTTTTAACTTGGACTGCCTGGCCAGTCAGGGGATAAAAGTTAAGGTGTCATGTTTGTTCAACTCATCAGCTGTTATAACATGTCTACTCTGTAGTGTAGATGCAGGTTAGCTCCACTCAGGTGCTGACAGCCCTCCAATGCCATCCCACAAATCCCCTTGGGTGCCCCAAAGAACAGACACGTTCTCCCACAATTCACTGGGAAAGAATGTCGAGAGCAGCCTAGCTTATTGCAGTGGGAAGAACCATGGGATGCTCCCTTACAAATCTTATTGCCACACACAAGTGAGTGCAGCACCAGCCTGGTGAAAGCAGATAGTGTTATTTCACCATGTGGCCGCTCTCACTCAAACTAGGCTAACTCGAGAGGAGTAAGTCAAGTGTAAATAACTTGTTCACTCTGCAATGAAGACGTATCCTGAGTGTATGAGGGTTCATTAGTTAAGTGCCTGCAAATCACTATAGAAGCAGCTAGGTATTATTATGGTATTTCCAATGGGACAAGTCTATCATAGTGCCCACAATTTAACCAAAGATTTATTTGGATTATAAATTCTACCCAACCGATATGTCCGGTTTCATCAATGATAGCACTGTGGTTGTTTTCCTGTTAGCAGGTTCCTAAGACACATGGAGGCCATCTGGGTGTAATTCTGACGATATTCAACTTCACTCGGGTGAATTTAACCCATGGCCAAATAGCATTTTGTATTATCAGAAGCAACCCACTTTATGGTGATTGAATGAGCTTATGGTGAAAATACCATCTCTTTTCTAAGGGTTGTAAACCACATGCAGAGGTTTCCTTTATTGAAACCAGGAAGGGTTTCATGAGAAATGCTAACTGTATGGCTGAAGATTATATAGAAAACTTGAGCCCTCTGCCTGGGATCCTGAACCCCAGAATGACTCTTCAGTTCTCAGGGGAGGGGTGCATCTGTGCAGTTTATAAGTTTTGTTTGTTTGTTTTAAGCCCACACAAATGGGTATGTCACAGGTTACAGGAGAGACAGATAGAAATGAATTACCCCCAAAAGAGGGAAAAAACAGGTAGGGAAGAATTTGCATTCAAGCAGACATTTTCACTCAATCATTCCTTCCTCTAGGATGCTGTGGAGATTTGTCTCTCTTTTCTCAGAACTTGATGCAAAACACCTGCGCAAACTGTACAAATACAGTAAGAGCAACCAAATGGCCAAGTTTCTGGTAAGATCCATAAATCAATAGCAAACTGAAAAGCTACTACACCAGGTTCTTCCTGCTTGCTTGCTTTAAGGGGATCCTTTAATCACACCAGGCAGGCATCTTGTATAGTTTACGTAATTCCCACTAAGCAGTATACCACTCCTACATTTTTCAAACGTAATTCATACTAAAGACATTGCATAGCCAGATTTCAGACAGAAGGTGTTTGTGAAAGGTAATTCTTATTTTCTTAAGGCTCTAGCTCTCTCACCAATTTCAGAATCTGTGATAGGTGTAGTAGGGAGATTTCTACTCCAGCCATAAAGAAAGAGTGAGAAATCTCATCTACAGGGCTGCAGCTCATCACCTCTTGTTATTCATCCTTTGTGCAAAACAAGATGCTCCACTGCCCACACTCCTCCTGGGGAGACCATGAGAGAACAAACAGCGTGTCACAGATATTACTCACATTGCTTAATACGCCATTGGAAGGCCCTTCGTTACAATGGTGAGGAGTATGAAATATGAATCTATGTAAGAATAAAAATCTGCCACTTATTGTGTAATATTAAGACTAGATTGTCTCTATAAGGACTGATAGAAGAAATGACAGAGCAGACATTATATAACTGTTGACAAATGCCCATTGTTCTGCAAGCCAGGGAGAGAAAATAAACATCTTTGTCTTTTGTGTGGAGGGAACAGTGGGTTTCAAAGCCCTGCTAAATCATAAACAACAGGCTGTGGATCAGAATGTTATCATGCACTCTACAAAACAGAAATAGATTATTTGGAAACAGCTCATTATTTAGACAAGCAAGTGTAAATATCCGGAACCAATGTTGTCATTAGCAAGTGCTTGAGATTGCCAGCATGTTAATTTGATATCTTTATGAAGTTTACTACATCAGGGAGACTAGCAGATCTGCCAACCAGCCTTAATCATCTGTTTTCTTAAGGTCAATCAACAAGATTCCCCTCCTCCAATGTAGTAGGTGTCATCATTGTCTGCAGTTTCAGACCTCCTTAAAAATCTATTTGCTTGGCTTCTGACAGGACAGTTAACAGAGAATTTTAAATTAAAAACCCCTCAGACGATATAAACCAAATGTAAACTGTCATTTTACCCAAGCCACTCTGGGTTGTTTTGGTATCAAAACCTTGGTTGCAGAGGCTGCTTTGCTGCTTGGGCTCTGGGGGTGCTGTTGGTGTCCCTGTTGCACACAGGGTTTGTTCACATAAATCTCATTACAGGATCTGGGTGCAAGTGCATTTTAGTTTTTTGTTTCTCATGTAACGTGGAAGGACACTCACACCGGAGACTGAGCCTAGGCAGCAACCATGAGGGTTAAACACTTTCATTGCTTAAAAAAAAGCCAGCCAAAATTCTCATATCACTTGGCTCCAGGAGCTGGGACATTAAGAAAGATGCCAAAGAGCATGAACGTTTGCAATGTTGCAGTTATGCTGCTGGTATATAATTCTATATGATGGCTCAAAGGCTTGTCATTTGCTTAAAAAAAAAACAAAAACCAAAAAACCTGTAATTTCTACAGAGCTCTATTGCATTTCTATAGAAGTCTACCAGTGTGATCTCTGTTTACTTCTAAAAGATTTTTCTATAAGGGCTAAGATAGGGACATGAGTTTAGACACTCCAGGCTAACCAATCAGCAAAGCTTCTCTGCATACAGATGACATCACGAATGCTCAGTGAAACCCTATGGTGGTCAAAATTAAGATCCTGATTTCACTGCATAGATGTGGGTGAAACTGCACTGATGCATGTATAGTTGCATCTGTCTAAACCTAGGATGAATTTGGCCCAGAGGATGCAGCTAGTCACTCAGCAGTTGGTGTGTGTATGTATGTCTCTTTCTCCTATCAGTGGAGCTCTCAGAATATATTTCTGGTTTTAAAACAGGAACCATAGTGTCTTCACCCTCTTGGCTGGCTGGGGTTCAGAGAAACAGTAGAGAGTCAGAAAAATAGGTTAGCTTCTAGTCAACTAGCTGCAAGGATGGGCAGTGCTGGGAGGCTTTGGTGGAAGATTAAGACTCAGGAATGGAAGAAAGTGGAATCCCTCCAGTGATACAGGAAATAGCTTAATAGTAGGCTCCAACTTTTTTCTTCTATTAACTTAAATCCACCTTCTGGTGCCTCCATAGATTCTTGGATCTATACATCAGGGAGCATAAATCCCACGATAGGGATCTCTGAAGGCAGTTCCATGAAAGAAAGAAATTAAACTAAACCTTAGAAAACACAACCACCTGCATTGATTAGTAGTTTCTCATCTAGAAACATTGATGTAAGCAAATAGAACGATAGTTACCCCAAGAACTCGTTTTCCAGCATGAGGAATCAATACATGAGCACCTGGTCATACACTTAAATTTTGTTTAATGCCACCTTCTTGTGTTATGTGAATTTTTTATTTTTCTATTTATTTGTAGAAATTGTACTGTAGTTCACAAAACCCTGATTCAGTTCCAATGCCCGAAAACACCAAGTTGACTAAGTTGTATGATGCATGGGGCCTCCACGGAGACATAAATAATATGCAAGAGAAGCTGAGTCAGATCCAGTCACAGCCATCACAAACGAGTCTACAAGGTGACTCAGAGGCTGCAAGTATGACAAAGAAGAGGTACTGCTGCTAGGCATAGCTGAGAGCAAATGAAGCAAATAGCAAGCCAGGCAACTGTTTGATTCTCACTCCAAATACAGATATACAGAGAGGCAGTGGATTTGAATGACCAGCAATGCGCAGGGAAATGGATGACTCATGGGATGTGCAAATGGGAGGTAGAACCAATCCAGACCTTTCAGCCATTGACCCAACAACAGATGTGTGGGGAGGGAAAACAGCAGCAAGGACCACTGTACCCCAAGGGAGCAGTGGTGATGGTGAAGTCACTCCACTGCTAATCCAATGGCTGAGTATTTGCTTACACTTGAGTTTAACCTGAGTCAACCGATTGCCAGTTGACTAGAGTTAACTAATACGTTTGTACATGCGAGACTGCTTTACCTTATGGCCGAGCCCAGGGTAAGCCACAAGCATCTACAAACTTGTTGGCTAATGATGAGTGAAATCAGTTAACCTAACTCTAGTGTAGACGAAACCTGAAAGGGAGAATTCCTTCCTGCCCCAGTGGTATCCAGGAGGGGATTTGAGCCCAAGCATATTTATTTCGAGCTGCTAGAATTTTAGTCAGTTCCGCGAGAGACTTTCCCTTTTCTTTCATCCTCTTTCATTTACTTCCTGTCCTTCCTCTTCCTTGTCTTTTCTTCCCCTCTCCTTCAAGTTTCTTCCATGCACTGTATGGAGCGCCACCTCTAAAAGCCCTCACTCAGCATAGTGTGGAACAAACAGAAATCATCAGCAAGGACTAAAGCAACAAGAGACAGGGCCGGCTCCAGGTTTTTTGCCACCCCAAGCAAAAAAAAAAAAAAAAAGTCTGGAGTGCCGCCCCTTGAAAAGGACTGCCCCAAGTACATGCTTGGAATGCTGGTGCCTAGAGCCGGCCCTGACAAGAGAGGACTCCATCAAGGGATAGTGGAAAAGCTGAAGAAATATATGACCTAGGCAAGCAGTATGACATGTGGGATTGAGTATGGAAGTAGAGGCCAGACACTCCTGACTGACTCTTTTTGTGATACTGGGCAGTCTCCTGCTGCTCAGTCTTCCCTTCTGTGCATTGAGACTAACACTACTTCGCTAACCAAGAGAACTGTCATGAAGTTCTGTTCATGTGTATTTGTTAAATGCATTGAAGATGTGAGACTCTTGGGAATGCCAAGTACAATTACAATGCATATGTAATAATTATTTCAAGAATTTTAAATTCCTCTTCTCTTGAAAGGCCCCATCACTAATTATTCTTCATGACTTGTAACACCATGATTTGAACATAAGAACGGCCATACTGGCCAGATCAATGCTCCATCTAGCCCAGTACCCTCTCTTCTAACAGCAGTCGATGCCAGATACTTCATAGGAAATGAACAGAACAGGGCAATTAATAAGTGATCCATCTCATGTTATCCAGTCCCAATTTCTGGCAGTCAGTCAGTCTAACAAGAGCTGATATGCCTCAACTATGTCAGTAGAATGGGAAAATATATATGGTTAGAGTAAGGAACTGAACTGTGTGAGGAGGGTTCTAAAGCATGTGGATACTGCTTGTTAACTGGATGGTTCAGGGCTCAGAATCCATTTTGGTTTCCTTTGTTGGCTAGAATGTATAACCCCCGAAGCTTACAGAAGTTCTCTCCCTGGTTCTCTTTTAGGCTCTGTAAGACTTCTTCAAAGACCAACAAACAGAGAGCATCTGACAAACCCTGCACCATCAGCAAGCCTCATGGACAAAAAGCATAGAAAGAAAAATACAGTGCCTCCATAGTCAAGGAATTTTTCCACACCCAGCAGCTCTTAAGAATTAAAAAAATCCATGGTAAATATTTGCAGTAACATGGAAACTGGCAAATACCAAAACAAGATCTTGGAAAGGAAGTTTAAAGACAGTCTTTATAAATGTAAGAATACATGGTATCCTTTGTAAATACCTTGCGTCTTACCCAATGAAAGAAGTTTGTAGTGTCCTTATTGGTAAATATTAAACCTATTGTATTTATAGCATCATTCTTACTAACATTTTGGAAGCAACTTGTTTTTAAATAAATTAATACAGTGAGTAGCCCATACATTTTCTTCTGATGAAGTGAACCTTATTCTAGCACAGCATTGGTTCCCGTTATTTCCAGCTATACAGGGCAAATGACAGCAGTGGCAATCTTAGCAAACATTGGTGCTGTCATCCATTGGCTGGTTGCAGGAGCGTTTTATTGGGGCTTTTGTCTGACGGTTGATATTAGCAGAGGGCTTGGTATTTGAATAATAATTTTGTGATACTGGATTGCCTGATTCTTTCTGGTCTGTGGTGAGGGTTGGTTGCTGGATTTGGCTGTACAGTAGGTGGAGAGTTTGTAAAGACGTGTTGAACATGCTTATGGCCTGGAATGGGCACCTTTTAGTCTTTTTACAAGTGAAAATAAAATTCTGCCCTATGTTCTGCCAAGGAACCCAAGAGCAGCTGAGTTGTTTTTTCTCATCATCTCTGTATTTAATCTGAAGCGTGCCTGGGGCAGGTAATTTTTGTCTGTTGAATTCTCTCTAGGAACATGTCTGTCTAAGTTCCCCTGTGGCTATTTTCGGAACTTTTAAATCCCCCCAGTTTGCAGCAGGCAGCTTAAATCATGACGATTTAGCTTCTCCTCTTTCCATTTGCCTGCGGGGGTGGGGGCAGGTAGTTTGTGATGGAGGGGACAGCTGTATTATTTTTAGGAGTTTCACCGTAGCACGCAAGAGCCATCTAGGGCTTGATATGCACACTTAAGGCTCGATCCAATGCCCATTGAAGTCAACAGGAGACTTCCCATTGATTTCATTGGGGATTGGAGCTGGGGCTCAAACCTGATTAATTGGCCAAACAACAAGAAGGTCAGGCAAATTAAGCGCATTCACACAGGAGCCCCTGTGAAATTTAAACAGAAATATGGTGGAAGAAAGGTAGCCAGGGATGGAGAGGCAGCAAGCGTAACTGATGCTAAAAGTCAACTTTACTGGGCAACAGTCCCTTGAAAGTTTTCACTATATAGAATAGCAGGAAAGCAACCATGTAATACAAGGGTATAATTCCATCAAGGCATTCCAGTGGAATTATAAACAATTTGTGGACAGCAGAAGTGGTTCTTTCTGTAGAAGATGAAATTTCCCAGGATGACTGTTGCATATTTATTTTTCAGATGATACTTATATTTCTAGTTGAAGGTTCTGAGCTTTTCAATTTCATATACCACATAGCAGGTTTGCAACTGGATATAGCTTCATCACAGTATCAAAAAATGTTGTATGCCCTGAAAATGTCACACTTGTTTAAATAATGTTGACTGCGGTTAAAGTCTGCTCATTCACAAATTATTCTGGGAGTTACCCAATGGACCTTGGGGGTGGGGAGTGTCTTGTTAATTAGAGATGGGCCCACCAGCAAGGCTGTGAGGCCTACCAAAGTCAAGCATCTCATATAGATGCCTGGTGAGATGGTGCAGGGAAAGGGAGGAAGAAAAGAAAGCAAGTTCAAGGCTAGTATTCATTTCAGTTGAATCTAGTACGTCCAATATAAACTAAACTAGTCATCTCTGTGCACAACCTGATATTCTGTATCCTAATGTCACAGCTGCATCAACACAGGCTTGTTACTTTCTCTATTATAATCTACAATTTGAGGCGTTGGCAAAAGTTGACAGTTTTAAAGTGGTCTCATAACTGCAAGAGGTCTAAAAGCTTGATGCACAAGTTTTTTAACTCAGATCTTCTTTACCTTTCAGTATTAAAAAAAGATGAATCAGGGATTCCTGGAAATATTGTACTATGGTTTTGACTATTAACTCAGGCAAGATTTTCACAAAATTTAAAAAAAAAAAATTCAGACCATAATGTGGATCACAGTAAAAGAAACAAAGCTGCAGACAGTGAAAGGAGAAATCATTTACGTTTAGTGAGATTAGCTGCGAAGGAAAACTTCAATAGTTTTAATCAGGCCAGCAAGGATAGGAAACGAAACAGTGAACACATGTAAAGCAGCAGTGACATCTGGTGGCCAGCCAAGTTATTAAAAGATTTCAATTCTCAGCACACCAACATGAGCACAAAACAGTCTCCATCTTAGTTGTTCACATCTGTTGTACATAAAGAACTTCCTGAAATCCTCTCTAGTTTTCCTGTTTTCTTTTAAAGTACGTTTGAGTTATAACAAAAGGTGTAGGGATGACAGCCTGTGAGGCCTCTTTATCTATAAAAAGAAATACACACCACACTTTTGTCAGCACTGTGCTGCGACTCAGTGTCACAGGCATTCTTGGGCACGAATAGTAAACTGCTTCTTTCCACCTGTCTCAGGGCTTCTTGGAGGTGACTTCCCTCTTCCCAGGGTGTGGGTCTCATCTTGGAACTGATCCCTGAAGGACAAAGACATCACACACACTTCCCAGATGGGAGGTAGAAGCGGGAGGACCATATCTCAAGTTTACACCAAATGTTTGGGGACAATAAGGGGTGTGTGAAAGCTTAACGCCATAAATCTAAAGGATGTATGCTGGCTTGCCAGAGGAACATTTGTTATCTGAACAAGTGACATTATGATAGAGAACAAAACTACAACCTGTTTAGGTGATAAGTCAAGGGGTTTCTCTAGGGAGCTGACCAGAACGCTAGTTACACCCACTCTTTTAGGAGGAAGATGCAACAGACTGACAATATCCTGGACAAACCTTCTGGAATTAGGGTAAACGTTACTGAATTAATTTGGATCCACTGTATTAAAAATGCTATCGTGCATGTGTTATTGTGGAATTGTATGCAACTTCTCTAGAAGACCAAGTAAAGCAATATCTGGAAAGCATTAGGAACTTCAAAAGGACTTTTGGGGACAATACGCATGACGTGGATTTTCTAGAAAGTGCTTGGGAGGACAAAAATGCAAATTCTACCCTGCGAAGCCAGCCTTTCGACACTACACCCTCAGGAGAGAAACCCATTTTTTTACTAATTACCTGCTCCTGGAAATTCCATATCAAAGACCCCCAAAGCGTGTAAAGGATGGACTAAACTTTTCATGAGTGTGCTAGTTCTGAGCTGCGGCTGTTACGAACTTGTGACCACAGAAGAGACCGCTTTGTGGGGTTCTGAAGGACTGGACTGCTCCTGCCAGAGCTCAAGTTAGAATTGGGGTGATCTCTGGTAAGCTTATTAGCACACATGTAGATTCTTTTATTGTTTTTATCTGTAATGCTTTTACCAGAAGACTAAATGAGCTTGCATTGAAAGAACTGTGTGATAGCTTAACTGTGGGCAATTAGTGTTATTGGTCTCTGAAGAGAAAGCAAGTAGGTCTGCTTAGGCAGACTGTCATTGAAATCAACAAGAAATAGGCAGCTAGGTAGGTGCTTTTGAAAATCTTATCCGTTGCCAACTGCATCTTTAGCCACCTACAATACCTTGCAAAATCCAGTCCTAAGATTTTGCAGTGTTCTGTTTAAAGCAATAGCACCCTCTCCCTCTGCAAGGGAAAAGGAAGAGCAATTAGCCAGTTGCTATTAGGACTAGTCAGAAAGACTACAGACTCCTTCCTGGATCCACAGGGAGTCTGTTGAAATTTTCTTAGATTGTAAACTTTTAATGATGGACTCTCTGTGCATGGACAGCAGTTAGCACATTACATGTACTGTACTAAAACAGTAATAATAAATAGAAATGAAACCTTTTGGTGGCCTGAAAGTGCATCATTTGTCTAAAAACAAACAGAGAATGCCTATGAAACAGGAGTCTAACCATGAAATCCCCATACTCCATACACAGTAATTCCCAAGTGTCCACGTTTTTTACTTTTTTAACTACTAGAAATTTGTCACAACAGCCTGATGTCAAAAGAAGTCACTTCTAGTACTCAATACATGGCACAGGATGCCAAAAGGCAATACAATTTGTTACTACCTACAACCAAAATACTTGCAGGACCTTATATCCTATTCCTTTTATAAAACTAATCAGTGCACTGGAGGCAGGTGAGTTGGTTTAATTTAGTATTCTTTTTCCAGAAACACTGACAGGCAAACAAGTAGATTCTACCTAAATGGTGAGTTTGTTCCTTTCAAAACCAAAGTTAAACTGCATTGAGGGATAGCTGAAAAAGGTAAGGCATGACCCCCACACAACTTGCTGTCCCTCTGCAGTCTGTGATCTTTTAAATCTTATTCCATTTCAAAGATATACAGATAAACAAGAGAGAGAGAGAGAGAGAGAGAGTGTATCTAAGTATATTACGTAGCTCTAGCAAAAAATGTAATTAAGGCTGAAGTTAAGGCTTAAATAAAGATGCCACATAATGTTTCTTTACAAAAAATAAATGTGAAAACCCTCAAACTTTATTTTACAGTGAAATGTGAGTTAGGTTTGGTTAAGAAGTATGAAGTCTAAGAGAGAACCCAAAAAGCCTCCCCTGCCACAACCACAATTAGAGTTTAAACTGATGAACAGAGTTAATGTTACACTTCTCAAAAGGAGATCAGGCCCTTAGTATCCGTTTCTTCTTTAAGTATGAGTTGTACATATTGGAACCCAAAGAATATTCACAGCTTTCCTCCCAAGAAAGAATGCTAAGCATTACGCTCACTTGTTGGTTGAAACTGTGCGGTAATGCACTCTTCAGCATCACAGAAGGGTACTGCATTTTGTTCCATCAGTGGAACTTGCTTAAAAAGGTATGGAATCTGCAAGGTGACTATTCAATTCTACAGGAGTCTGTGGGATAGAGGGGAAAAGAACAGACTTTTTGGAGGGCACAATTACAACTAAATTCAAGGCAAATACTATGAATGCAGGAACACTACGTTTATTAGGTCAATAATTCATTTTAGCAATACAATTACAGAATATCACAATGCTGGTTACAAACATACTCAGTATGGTTTGATGGTTACAAATAACGTTGGGCACTGCAGTTTATGTGAAGTAGGATACGAAAGGTTATTGACACAACAAATAGAATGGTGTTCAAAGTCTAGTAATGATCAAGATATGTTCATATAAATTACTGTGGCACTGTAAGTGGGGATTCCGGTTTAAAAGGTGGTCTTCGTTTTAGTATTTTGCTTTAAATAGTTCAAGCAACATCTTTTTAGAATGCTATTAAGTTAAAATCCCCTGTAGTACAAGTATAAAAATAGTACTGAACCTGGTAATAGTCAATAAAATGTAGAGTTCATTCACATCATAAGGTAAGAAATAAATGGTAAAGTTTTAGTTACCATGGCAACATTGCTTCCCATACAGGAATATACATAAAAAGAAAAAGTTACACGTATGGTACCTGCGACAATTATTGTGATCCAACACTTAACTTGTGCACCACAAACCAAGTTTCTAGATATCTCTCTATATATTTATATAGTATATATTTTTCATCTTAAAATGTACTTTTGAAAAAAAAATGTGCACTTCAACAAATTCACTAAGGCCACTCATGCTATAGATACCTAGGACTGCAATGAAATATTGTTAACAAGACCCTAGAACATGTATCTTGGTATCAGTGAAGGGAAACCTATTTCACTGCCTAAAACACTTCTGAGATTTGGGGACAAAAGCGTTACCAGTGATGTCAAATGCGTATATATAGTCCAGATCTCTGAATAAAATCCTTCCTCCTCCTCCCCACAGCAAGAATCCCCAAAAAGGCCAAGAAATGAAATGTGCAACAGGCCATTTGTGTCAAACATGGAAATATCCACAACGAACAAAATATTCAGATTTGCAAATAGCACTCGGCCAGCAACACTTCTCAAAAAAAAAAAAAAGTTAATAAAGTTTCTGCACAGGCAACAGGGTTAGAAACTTTGTTTAGAGACCAATAATAGCAATATCCATCCAACTATCTTTGCTACCATGCTGTAAAGTAAAATCCAGTCACTTTTAAAATCAAGTGAAGGTTTTGTCAACATATTCAATCATGTTTTAGGCACGATGTGTTTTCCTTTTTTTTCATAACTCTACCAGTATGTGTGCCTATAGAAAGATAATTAAATAAAATGTGCATTTTTCTGTACCATAAGCAGCAGCACAATGGCACCGTTAGCAAATGATAGACCACAGCATTTTTTAAATTTAATTTTTAAAAAGTTATGAAAAGAACGTTATTTTCCTAATAAGTTAGAATTCAACAACAAAAAAAAACCTTTCAAAATTATTTATCAACAAAACACTTGTGTGCAAAAAAAAAAAAAAGGAGATTGAGCAATTGGTATCTATACAACAAAGTAGTGAGTGCATGTCAAGACTTCTATGAAAGAGAAAGGCAGACACTTGTTGGTTGTAAATAACATCACAAAGTAAGTGACCAACCATTTGGAGCGCAATAGTTACTAGCTATTTTACTTCAAGTAACAGAGGGATATGTGTTTAAACATCTTATTGTGACTTTTTCCCCCTGCCCAGCTTAAAGTAGCATTTGTTCCTTTCATTCCATAAAAAAATACTCCTTCTGAGGTTGGGAAAAAACATCCATTCTTACAGTTGATGGAGATGGTTTCTGATTCTAAGAACCGAGGAACAAAGCATTGAGGAAACCCTGACATCACTTTCTTCCCTTTCTTTACAAATTGCAGTGTTTGCATAAAATAGAAGATTACAAATAAAACTGATTCACAAAACCAAAGCCTACAGTCAAACAAATGTTAGAGCTTTAAATTTAGACCCAAAGCTGAGAAATTCGGAGCAAAGACTGAAATTCTGTCCTGGACACCCTTGTGTCAAGGTATTGCAGATGATTTAAAAAAAAACAAAAACAAAAACTTACTTACCTGTAAATTTAGTTCTTTGGAAGAAGTATTTCATTGGATTCCCACTGTTGGGTCTCCACTTCAAGCCTAAAATTACGCAGTAACTCCTCAAGATTGTTGACCCTTTGAGGAACTCGCCAGTGGAATTTGCACAGACCAATTGCCAATGCATCGGCCTTGCCTAGTGTTTCATGGTTGGCTGCTTGATGTACAAGTGGCAAAAGTACTCCTAAATTGCAACCCCATACCTACAGCCACTAGAAAATAACATCCGTTCAAAACAGGGTGAGAGAAAAGCATGAATAGACCTCCTTAATTTTAAAGGTGAATGAAGGAAAATCTACAGATTGCCAGATGAAGAATTATAGGACAAATCATTTTTTTTGACCATATCTCACACACTACATTCCCATTTACAGGAGCCTAGAGGCCCAAAAATCGCTCTACTTTTTAAACCAAGTGTCAACAACATGCTGCAACAGGCAGCAGCGGTAAAAGAAAGTCAGGCAATGAGTCTACCACCACCAAGTTGTGTATGTCAAAACACAATAGTCCAACAAACTACACAAGAGGTTAAGACTTCTGTAGTAACGTGAAGGGGCAACTCAAAAGAGATCCTGAACAGAAAACTACAGGCGTCAGGAAAGTTTCAGGAACACTAGCTGCGGAATAAGTTCTGCAACAAGGCAGCCTAAGTCACGATGCCAAGGTACAGCACTTAGAGCAGGCCGCGTGGTTGTTTTGTAGGCCTCCTGTACTAAGAAGTCTGCAGTTGCCAGCCGCAGCTGTTCTGCTCTGCAAGTAATATGCTTTGACTTTCAGACCTGGTAGGTCATAGCTGTGAGATGCAATCAGATAATCCGTTAGGGCCCAGTTCAGCAATGTACCAAAACATGCAAGTAGTTTTACTGAATTGGGAGTATTCAAGGGCTTAAAGTCATGTTTCTCTAGGCCATGTAGCCTGCTGGAAGAAGAAAAAAATTCTGGGTAACTTTTAGGGTTTCAAGTTCACCCTAGATAAAACCCCACGAGCATTACGGAATACAGGAATTGCTTCAACAGCACATGCATCTCCATCTGAGTGATCACATAATGCACCTGCTGCACTGGCTGAAATATAGCCAGTGTGTGCTGGAAAGCAAAAAAAAAGTTCTTGGTCAAAAAAGAACCAAAATGTTTTGTTAGGTGATCGGGGGAAAAAAGACGTTACTTTACAGAACCACGTTGTGCCCTCCCAACTTCCCAGTTGCAAACCCACTCGGGGAAAAAGAGAAGGTGGATACTTTACAATACTAATAAGACACTATCCATGCTCCCCAAGAGTCTATAATCTAAATTTTAGGCTTGATGCAACAAGGGAAGACAAGAGTCCCTGAAGCAAAATTAAGTTAGTCAGGAGAGGAGCAGGAATGATACTAGAACTGTGGCATTTTTTGGAAACTGTTGTTGACCGGTTAGAAAGGAACTGATGATAGAACAATAAAGGAGTCTGAGAAAGTGGCAAAGGTGAGTGCACAGGACATCTACCAGTATCTCAGGATAAAAAACAAAACCGTGAGAACTTGGGAGTTCCCTCTTTAGTTACAAACTAGAAGCAGAGACCCAAAATTAGGAATCCAGAGCATATGGAATCTGCAGAGAATGTAAGATTACTTACTAGTTTGAGGCTTCTACGTACTTCTGCAATACATAGATCGCTAGTTTTGTTTTGGACAGAATTTTAAGCTTTTTTCCCCTGATTTTTTGAGGTTTAAAATAAAAGAAAGGGTATTATTTTAAATAGTGTTAAAGTGACTATTTAAAAAGTTTAAAAATATGAGAACAAACTCTCACAACAATGTATTAATTTTAATGCATATTATTTACCTGATAGTCTATAATTATTCCTAAAGTATAAACAAATATTTAGGGACTTAAATATTTATTTAGTTGCAATGTATCTCACAAATGTGTTTGGGGACATTTAAAAAAGTCTAATTTTCATTTGAACAAAAATTACTGTAATCTAATACAGTTTAAGATTACATGTAGAATTATGAAAAGCTGGCTTTTGAGAGACTGCAATAAACCATTAAAAGCTGTTGAAGTCTTAATGCTACTAGTTATTCTGCTGCTGTGCATATGCCATCCCTTATTTTGAATGAAAGAATCACAACTACACTAGCACTAAAGCCACATTTCCAAATTAAGTAACTGATTTTTTAACTTGGTCTTACTCTCCCTCAAAAAAATACCTGAAGGCACTAGTTTACAGACTATTGGCCGGCAACTGTTCAGTTTAAAACCAAAGCCATTATTAAAATGATAGAAGTTCGAAGAAGTGTCTGAAATCACTACCTTCTATTTTTTTGTATTCCGCACTCTTACCTTCTGAAGACAAAAAACCTTCATAACAAATAAAAAAATTCACTCCAAGTACTGTAGGAACCTTGCTTGCCATGCTTCAACCTGGACTGAATTTTCACAGCCAAATTACAAACCCCTGAAAATAGGGGGGAAAACTGACAGACCCTTAACTATAGAGGCACTGTTTGTGCCACTATAATAAGAATTGAGGTAAAAGCAATGACTTATTTCTAGTTTGCTATGCTACGTAGATTTTTCAAATTTTGAGTATTACCTCAACATTAAAACAAACTTGGTTCAATTAAACAAAACAAAACAATAAAAAACGCAAAACAAAAATTAAGACAAGCTAGTGAGATAGGCATCGTTAAGGGGTCTTTACATCTGACTTATGCTTTTTAAATTAATATAGAGGAATCAGTTTCTGGTTGTACTATTGTTTAATGTAGAAATGAAGCATCACAAAAAATGACCTGTTGTGCTTTTTTGGCATTTTCCACTGACCCCTGCAAACTGTACAGTAAGGTGTGATCTTCAGAAACATAAAATTGAACTGGATTATAATACAAAACTATTAGTCAGTATAAACAAGTTACTGCCTCAATTATTAGAGTAAGCCCATTTAAAAAGGAAAAGAATGGCTGCAGCAAATAGTTAAGCATTTCTAGTTTTTGCTTATGGCACTGACATTTTAATATCTGTATAAGCTTACCAGTTGAAAACATGCCATCGCAACTGCTAAAGAACGTTCAGTTCCTAGTTTTGTATCTATCACATGAATATATTTTTGTATTATCACTGATCGTACATCTAAATGAAATATTTCTACTGTAAAAGTGAATGCAGGGGCAGAAATATTAAATTAAAGCCACTGGTCCAAAGACTCTCTTCTAGACAGGCTGGTCCACTCTTGATTCTCCTGGTCCTTTTATGGAAAATTATTATAGCTCTTGTACTGTACCAAAGGAAATTTGGATTGCTGGTCTACTGGATCTTCTATCACTTACAGATGAACGCTGGTCCAATTCAGATGATTAAAAACAACACACGGAGGTTACTTCCATAACAAACTGGCGTGGTTTACAAACACATACATTTCTTTCTGGAGTGGTTCTTTGCCACTTTTCTTCATAAGGCAGCAAACAAAGCTAGGGCATTTCCTCTTTTGTTAATATTTATCATCAGCTCTGTTACGATGCATAAAGTATAAACACCTTTTTCATTTCTTACAATAGAGTATTTATTATTTCTACTTGTTGGAAGAATTTTCTTGCTGAAACCTTCCTTTCATAATAAGAATGCAACTCTTAACTCTTAAACAGTTTTATTTTAGTTTATTTGCAGATTTCCTGCAAAGTAGCTTCTTTTGCAAAAGACGGGGGAGGGGATCCTGGTGTTTGGTATTCAAATTCAATAAGCCAAACTAAACATGCCATACACATGCTGATAAGAACTTAACTCATATTCATCTGTATGGGCACTCTTCAATGGACTAGACCAGTGTTTCAATGCAAATTCCAGCCCCCAGAGAACTACATGGTTTAGATTTCACAGTATGACTTTCCCTTGTAATCTGGGGGAAAAAACTTAATTGGTTAATTAATTGACCAAGTTCTCTAGCTATTCTGTCCATCAATGTTCTGAGACATCAGAAAAGACTGAACTACTTCTTCAGTGGATTGAGGGCTGGTGCTTACATCCTCCAGAGCATCTGTAACTGAGAACTGCCGATCCCGCAACCGGTTCCAACTGGCCAGAATATTGTGATATTCAAATACTTTCTCATAATTGCCAATGGAATTGTACAGTTTAATGAGACCTCTGTAATCATATTCTAGTCCACTGTAACCTTCGCCAAAAAGCTTCTTTCCTAAAGAAATCCAAAAGAAAACAAAAATTGAAGAACACGATAATTTAACCACATTTAATTCTTCATCTCTCAGGTCATTTTGCCTTTGATAATATGAACTGCATATTCATCATCTTTTTGTTAGTAGGAATCAAATGTAGTACTTAATAAAAGGAGTGCCATGTTTAAGTTTCCCTGTGACTACTCCCCATGCACTTCAGCCCCTGTACTTTAATACCCTACTAAATTTCTGGGGCAATTTCAACCAGATTTCAACTGTGATCATAACCCAACATGAAAAGAGGGAATCTACAGAGGGGTGTCTCATGCCATTTATTCACCTTGCCTCACCCCAATGAATTATGAGCACTAACTGAACTAACTTAGAAGACTGTGGTAAATCTGACATTATTAACTGAATGTTTCCTTGGGCAAAATTCACTGCAAGTGGCAGATGAGCCAGGAAGGGGAATGCAAGTTGCATCATAAAAGGGCTGCTGGGCAGATCGGTTTTCCATTTCTTTAAAGCTCTGGCTACAATTCATGCTTCAAACCATGATTAAAATGAACCTGTAGGTAACGGTCCAACAAGTTAAACTCCAAAATAATTAATTGGACTTTCTAAAACAGGCATTTTCCTAAACGTTTCAAGAATCGATTAGTTTAAAAACTAAAAGCTACTGTTTTGTAGCTACTAGTGACTGGGTTCTCATGGAACACTAAAATATATTTTTTGCAGTTCAAGGGTAAGCATCATAGTTGGACTGAATCCACATATACATTATGCAAATGTATTGCATCAATCTTCCTTTATTCATTTTTACTTTTATTAACAAAGACCATTGTTTTACTCTATCATCACTGCTCAGTACAGTAATTTGTTCTAAAAATTACACACCGATTGCTATTGATCTCAGATAAAGCTTTTCTGCATTTTCATATTGATTCATGTCATAGTTATAGAGAGAAGCTAGGTGTCCCACTGATAGGGCGACTTCATAATCTTCTTGACCAAGAAGCTGCTCCTTAATCTGAATTGCTTTGATGTGCATTTCTTCTGCTTCCTGAAAGATCCAAAACCACATAAATAAGCCAGGACAGACATTACACCCTCCCACAAAAACAAAAGACAAAGATTCCAATACATCACACGAAAAAGAAGTGGTGTAACTGACAGCTAATCTTGAGGATGCCATAACACTGATTCTACAAAAGGCTTGAAATGCAGTGGAGTCTGCAAAGGACTGGTAATCAGGATCTCTAGGCTCTGACACTGCCTTGCTGTGTAAGAAAGTAGTTTTTGTTAATATCTGTACAATCCTTTGGACAGATGAAGAGCTAAGTATTAGGAAATTTTTTCCATCTCAGAAGGTAGCACCCATGGGTACAGTCAGGTTAAAACAACCAGAAGAGCATTAAAAAATGGTAATACTCATCTATTACGATGGAATTGATAAATTGTGCTGATAAGTTGTGCTACCTTTAGAGCTACTTCTGTAATAGCTACTTTGATTTTTCATTGGGAAATTTAACAGCCATCTGGTCTTACCTTAAATTTTCTCATTGACTGATAAAGTCTGCCCAGATTGCCATAGTGTTTTGCTGTCTGTACATTGAATTCCCCAAAGGCTTTTTTAGCTAACTGGAGTGAAGATAGGTGCAAATCATGAGCTTCTTGAAGTAACCTCTGCTCAGTTTCCTTATTGTGACAGTCAATAGCAATCTCCTCCAGGATAAGTGCTGAATACGGAAGAGAAAAAAAATCATGCTAATGTGTTCTAGATACACAGAGATATCAGCAATAGAAAGACGAATCCCATAAGGTTATATTCACAAACCACCACCATATACAACTGAAGAGACTTTCTATCAGACTTTGTGTTCCCTGTTAATTGTTTCCCACTAAGATATAGGTTGGATTTTGTATCCGTTAGCTTTTCAAGTCCACATAAAACTCATCTGAGGATTTATATTTTCAGTAATTTTTACAAGGGCTTAGTCATACTTTACAAACATATCTTTGTGCTATAGACAGCATTTGAAATAGGTTTTAGCCTTCCCTGTCAAAACTAATACTTCAAAGCAAACTGCATGGGAAGAAAAAAGTAGTTTAGGCATTATAAGGAATACTGTATACACAGACTCTTGTTTCCAGCAGTTCTTCAGTTATGGAAACCCCAGCAAATTAAGACTTCATAGAGTTTTGGCCCATACCATTAAGCCAGTTCACATACAGTAATGAATATTTGTACATGCAGAAAGGACTGAAGAGCTGGAATGGAGAGAGGAAGGCAATAGCTACAGGAAAGCACTACTAGAAGTTATACCACTATAGAACTAATTGATTTCTTTTATTACCTAAGAAATGTGCAATGCAACTTTCAGATAATGTTCTCGATCCCTTCAAAGGCTGTAGGTCAGGCTAACCTATTCCTCAAGCCTCAGGCACAGCTTTCTACTAAGCCAGAGGTGGGCAACCTACACCCCGCAGGCCACATCCAGCCTGCAGGACCCTCCTGCCCGGCCCCTGAGCTCCTGCCCCTCCCCTGCTGTTCCTCTTCCCTCGAAGCTTCAGCTCGCTCCGCTGCCACGCAATGCTCTGGGCGGCAGGGCTGTGAGCTCCTGGGGCAGCGCAGCTACAGAGCCTCAGCTTGACCCGGTGCTATGAGCTGCATGGTAGCGTGGCTGGCTCCAGCTGGGCGATGTGGCTGCAATGCTGCCAGCCACCGGTGCTCCAGGCAGTGCGGTAAGGTGGCAGGGAGCAGAGGGGGTTGGATAGAGGGAAGGGGAATTTGAGGTGGTGGTAGGGGATGTGGACAGGGATTGCGGTGGTCAAAGGGTGGGGAACAGAGGGGTTGAAAGGGGACAGGAATCCCCAGGGGGCAGTCAGGCATGAGAGGGGGGGTTGGATGGCGTGGTGTGGGGCAGTCAGGGGCAGAGATTCTGGGGGCAGTCAGGGGACAGGGAGAAAGGGTGGTTAGATGGGGCAGGGGTCCCCAGGGGGCTGTCAGGAATGAGAGGTGGAGTTGGATGGGGCGGCTAGGGGCAGTCAGGGGTGGGGGTTCTGGGGGCTGTCAGGAAGGAGGAGGGGTTGGATGGGGAAGGGGCCCCGGAGTGCAGTCAGGAAGGAGGGGAGTTTGGATTGAGTGTTGGGGGGCAGCCAAGGGCTGGGGTTCCGGGGGTGGTCAGGGGACAGGGAATGGGAAGGTTGGATGGGGCAGGAGTCCCAGAGGAGCTGTCAGGGGGCAAGAAGCAGGAGAGGTCAGATGGGACGGGAATCAGACCACACCTGGCCGTTTGGGAAGGCACACCTTCCGCTAACTGGCCCTCCATACAATTTTGGAAACCCGATGTGGCCCTCAGGCCAAAAAGTTTGCCCGCCTCTGTACTAAGCCCATCAGTGCCATTACCGGGTCAGACAGAAAGGGATACTAAACAAAAGCAAGAGGCATTTCTCCCCTATCCCTAGGATTGTAAGGGATTCAACTGCAGTGCTCCCCATCCAGGAACTGAAGTCTGGTTTTTTTGGTTTAAAAAGAAAGCAGATATGAGAGAGAAGTACCCCCATCCAATAAGACAGTATATTTTCAGGTTCAAAACTCCTGCAGCCAGGAGACTATTTCATATATTTGCTAGGACAAACACCAACAGCCTCTCACATTGTTCATATATTCTAAGCTCCTCTTGGACTTCTCACATTCATCTTCTCGATTTTCACTCTTACATCCCTACCTCCCAGACTGTGCTTCACTTCCTAAGACAGAGAACCTCCTGCGGATACCTCCATTCTAACCTCTCATCCCTTCTCTTCAGCAACTACAGCGGTTGGTTACACTGACTAAAACGATGACAGTATGAAGGAGAAGTATTAAAATAAATTAATTTTAATGCTATTGTCACAACAGTAGGTTACATCTTCCATATTACTGATGAAGTTTATTTTGTCTCCCTGACTGTAAGACGTAACATTTATTAGTACAGAATCTTTTCTCATCATTTGAAGTTGCCACTGCTCTAAATCTTTCCAGATTGCTTCACAGTTTGGTTCTGGTCTCCCTATATATTTGCTGCCATCTGCAAATTTGATCACAGTTGCATTTACAACAAAACCTATCTGGGAAAGTAATGAAGCAGCTGTGCAAAATGCAGAGAAGTACTTTCTTTTTTGCTTGAGTTAGTCAAAAGAAGCCTCCAGACATCAAATGAGAGCTCTGAACTGGGCTGCACCTAGTAAGAATCATCATTGCTTGAAGACTGACAGTCACCATGTGACAAAAATCTGCTCCAGAGACCAATTGAGACCATGCATACCACATGTTGAGAACCAGTGCCCTAAAACTAAATACTTGTTTCTAAAAAGAAAGATGAAACGCTGCTAGGAGGTGGAGGACAAGGCCTCCACAACACCGTCAGGCCAAATAGAGAGACATATCAAACCTCTATACAACTTGGCTAACCCACCCTTTAAATCCACATAGAATTTGGCACTGAATTGATGTAGAGTTCTAGGGAAGCTATGAGTGTATAAAACAATGGTGAAAATACAAGAAAAATTACCTGCATCTTTACTTTCTATGAAAAACTCTTTAAGATACCATTTTTATTGCCAGACCAATTAACAGAACTGTTACTTAGTAGTGGGGGCAGAAGGGGGGAGGAGTATCAGTGTTATACTACCTCTATAGGACAACAGAAATAAAATACAGCTCAATAACTGACATCCACCTATAAGGCATTAAATTAACAGTGCTCCAGTACTGTAACTAAACAGGCTACCTTTAACTCTCTTGGAAGAGGCCAAGAGAAGGTGATCTTCAGGAAGAATGTGAGTGATAATGCCAATAGCACGTTCTGCATGGAATCTGAAACAAGTTCAAATACATACATTTTTAAATTAAATTTTCTTATTCTCTAAAGTTCATTGGTCAAATCATCACCAAATAAAAAGGGATCTATAAAAGTACATAGACCCAATTTATACTTTATAAGAATTAGAGCTATTTAATTGGTTTCAAGAAGCCCATTTGCAAACTATTTACGAAGTACGTTTCTTCCCATTTACTGCACTAAATTAGGGACCAACATTTTCTCACTGCTTAAAACAACCACAGTACTCACAGTGCATTGTCAAATTTTCCAGAACTATACTGGTGAACATAAGAAGAATAAGCCAAGTCTTCATGAGCTGTAGCTACATGGATGTTTTTACCTCCAAAAACTGACTGTCGGATATCAAGAGCTGTCTGAAATAGTCACAAGAAAAGCCCCTTATATTGTGAACATTTCTTGAATTACTATCATGTTTCTAAATCTAAAGAAATACTAGCTCTGAACAGAAAATGCGTGTTGAGATGCCATTCTTACTGCGGTTCAGAAATTCATAACTCAGGTGGGAATTCAATTTGTGTCTCTAAAACTAAGGATAACTGAAAAACTAAATGCAAAATGCTTATCTGAAAGTATAATTCAAGCTTCCAAGACAGGACAATTACATAAAGCTCTTTGCAAACAGACACCCTAACAAGTTTACTCTCTCTCCTTTTGTTAGGGTAATATAGTAAAATGCACCTGACACATTAGTCAGTTTGTTTATTTTTTAAGGAAAAAAATAAATGACTTTCTAGAAATAAACAAGTATTTCTACAACAGAAAAACTTCAACATACTCTACTTCAAGAACACTTTGCTAGCTTGTCTTAAATTATTGGGTTTAGTTTTTCCACTAGATTATGCTAAACTGAAATAAATCACTCAAACCAAAATGTGTGCAAATGTACGCTACTTTACCTTTTAATACAGACATGAGCTAAGAAAGTTTGTTACTTGATTTACTTGAGAAGCAAATAAGTGACCAATACCAAAAAATGCTATATTTGAATATGATCATACCTATTTGACTAGTGACTTCTAGTTCAAAATATTAGCAAGCCAGAAAAAAAAGAGGAGTGCATGCATCTGTACACATAGTCCTACTGCAAAAAGCAAACACTTCAGAAATATTTGGTATACAGTACTGTAGTTCTTAGACTTTTTTTTTTTTTTTTTTTAATTCTGAAGTATTTAAAAAAACCCAAAAAACTAAATTCTCAGTTACCCCAGACAGCTGTTACATGAGCTCAAATGGAAATACTTGAATTACTATCAACATTAAAAAGGGAACAAAGACACAGGACACTGCAACTTACCTGATAGATTGCAACAGACTGGCATATATTATCTACGTTGAGCAAGTAAAATCCATAGTCTAATAGAGTGTCTGAATATTTTGGGTGTTTTGCTCCAAAATGCTCCCTGGAAAGACAAAAATCTTAACAAGTGGCAGTAATGGAGGATAGTTTGAGATGGTATTTTCAGTAGTGTTACTTACCGTGCTAGATATACTGCATGTTTTATTAACTGTTCAGCTTTCTTAAATTCACGTTTTACAACACAAGCCTGAAAAATAAAACAACAACAGGAAATAAAGTTTACTTGAGACTGTATTTTCAAAGCATGTCTGTTCTAGATATTAACTTATTCACCTACTAGTACCTTCAGTTTCAAAATATTCACCATGATTAAGGCTAAGGTTTCGTCACGGATATTTTCAGTAAAAGTCATGGACAGGTCATGGGGAAAAAAAGAAAAACGCACAGAAGCCGTGACCTGCCCCTAACTTTTATTAAAAATATCCCTGACAAAAGGGGGATCTGCGGATCCCCACACTACTTCAAGCGGGGCAGCTGCAAGGACTAGGGGCTGCCCGCAAGAGGCTAGGAGCTCAGGGGTTCCTCCATAGCAGCCTAGAGCTGCCTGCCACCCCTGGCGGCTGGAAGCTGGAGGGTTCCCCTGCCGCTGCCAGTGGCGGGGAGCTTTGGGGGCCACCAGAGGTGGTGGAAGTACCCCACAGCTTCCTGCCCCAGCAGGTGGCAGAGGACCCTGCAGCTCTCAACCACCTCAGGCTGAAGTAACGGATTCCATGACTTCCGTGACTAAGTTACAGCCTTAACCATGATTACTAAAGAATTGTGAAGTTAATCCAAGAAAATCTCCCCAAATGCTATTTGCAATTATTTACAGGTAAACAAAAAGAGGAAGAAGAGAAAATGGACACAGGAGGATCCTGTGCCCCCAACTTCTGAGTGGCAGAACAGCAACTGAGTGGTCAGGTAGTATGTGTCGCCACATATGCCCGTAATCTGCAGCACAAGGAGGCATCGCGTGCAAGTGCAGAACAATGGACACTGCTACTGAAGAACTTCTGGTCCAAGACGCACAATGCACACAGTGAATACCCTCGGGAATCAGCACTTGAAACAGAAAAAACTGTTGCATTTCACCTACATATGATAAGATAGGGGAGCAAGCTAACTCTCTACATCACCCACTCACTGCGTGGCATGCTGCGGTGCAGATCTAAGCGCTCGAGTGTGGTGTCCACTAAGTGTCCATGTGGCCCTTGATGATGTGTACTGCTGACTAGGTAACTTTTAATGCACCTCAGGATTATATCATTACACACCAACATGCCACACAGTAGATCTATGCACAGACCTGCCTGTAGATAATATTGTTCCTTAAATCAGCTATAACTCAGTTTTTCACAGCAGGAAGGTTAAAGTGTATAATTTCAAATGATGTGCCAAGTCTTCGCTGATCCAAAATTCAAGTAGTTGGTTTTAGGCACTAAACAGAGGTTGGTAAAGTCACTGGGCAAACAAGATACCATGCCATCGAACTGGAACAGGTTATCCAAGTGTTCCATATACTTTAAAATATGTTAATTTAATATAAGCCTGCCTTGATAGATCTCATTTGTAACTATGCTACTAATCTGAATGTTAAATTCACCTTTGAAGCTTGTCTTAAGACATCCACCACTACTTTTACTGGCAAGCCAACTCTGATCTCCTTCATAGCTTCTATACACCACTTGTAAGCCTGCGGAATAAAAAGATATCAACATAATAAACTTTGAACTCAACTATGCTGAAACATTAAGGAAATATAACTTGACCCTCATAATAAAAAAGACTAACTTTTTAAAGCACCTTTTGATTTAGGAATTAAATTGCTTTAAAGCTATTACTTAAGCCTGAATTCCAGAATATTTCTCGTTTTACAGCCAGGAAAAAAAAAAAAAAGACAGAGGGATTAAATGACTTCCTTGAATTCATATAAAGAGTCAGCTACAGAATCAGGAACAGGACTCAGAACCCCTTGGAGACTGTAGTCCTGTACACACTATCATGGCCCTGTACTGTTCTCTAAACAGACATTCCTTTTAGCAGGAAAAGGAGCAAACACATACATGTTAGGTTCTACTCGGAAAGCCCAACTACAAATGCTTACTTAATTTATACTTGGATAATTCAGAGATTAATTTTTTCAAGTGTTTTCTAACCTTTGAATTTGAAAAATCTTAGGCAAGCCTAATTTAATTTTTAACTTTCCAGATGTTATTCTGCAGTAACATTACAAAGCATTATCTTATTCAGGCAAGAGGAAAATGGTAATTTTTTATTGTTACATTAAGTTTACCAATGCACGTAATATTAGGACTTTCTGGTCAGGTTTAAAATATTTGGGAACTGAAAGCAGGCACAGTTTAATACAATTTTTCTGAAATCAGATTCATACAAAATACTCAGCTTGCTCTGCTATTCTCATCCATAAACTCACAGCAGTTTTTTGCAATATACAGTAGAACCACAGAGTTATGAACACCTTGGGATTGGACGTTGTTAGTAACTCTAAAATGTTCATAACTCTGAACAAACAGTATGGTTATTTTTTCAAAAGTTCACAACTGAACACTGACTTAATACAGCTTTAAAACTTTACTATGCAGAAGAAAAATGCTGCTTTTCCTTTATTTTTTTAAATAGTTTACATTTAACACAGTACTGTACTGTATTTGCTTCTTTGTCTCTGCTGCTGCCTCACTGCATACTTCTGGTTCCAAATGAGGTGTGTGGTTGACTAGTCAGTTCATAACTCTGGTGTTCATAACTCTGAGGTTCTACTGTAGTTATCTGTGTAATTATTGTGAAATATGTAGCACAAGAAATTACAGGCAAATGTGCATTTGGCTGTAAGATACCAGATATACACAAATACTAGAACAGCTTTTAAGAACATGAGGAAGAGGAAAAAAACAATTTAAAATGTCCTCAAATATAAAAATATATATTTTGGGAGTTTCTTCATTATGTTTATGTATTTCTTAAAACCAAGTCATGTTAATTATTTGGAGCAACCAAACACTTTCTAAATTGTATAAAATAGCATGACAGTTTTCTGCATGTTACCAGTACTTCTGGGTTCTGCAGCCTGTCTGTAGTTCAGGCAAGGCTTTGATAAAACAATGGGAGTTTTACCTTACCAATTAAAGTAACATTGGTCCCCTTGTGGTTTATATTAATTGATAAAAATAAAGTATACGATCAGAGAATCTAATATGTATCAGTGCCCACTACCATACCAATTACTGTTCTAACACAGTCTATCGCAAATAGCAAAGGAAATACAAAAAAAATCCTCAGTAAACAAAATATTTTTCTGTTAATCTCTCTGTCTCTCTCACACACACACACCCTTGTTTGTTCAGAAGTCGTTGTCAGAAAACCAGCCCAGACTACCCACAGTCAGTGACAGGGAATAACAACAGGGTTAATGAGAACTCCCCTGAAGAAAAACACACCACTCACCTCATCATAGTGGCTCTTTGCAAAGAGCAGTGCACACAACTCCCCATAAAGTGCTGCTTTGTTTGCCTTTTGACCATGTTTTGCAAGTTTGTCCATATAAGACTGAGCTTGTTTGAACGTTTCTTCTCCCAAGTGGTATTTGCAGTTGCCATTTCGTACATGCAGCAATCTGAGGAAAATATATTAAAATAGTCTTGGAACAGTTTATACTATTTCTAAACAGCTTTCCATAATTGACTTCAATGTACAGCAGTATCAAAGATCTGTAGTCTGATAGCCTAAATTATACCAGGCTTGGGCTATTGTCACCTCATAAAATTATGCTTGCTTTGAATCCAGTGCTGCCGAAGAAATATCAGATAGTGGTGTTCTGCAATGCCATGTTTTCTGTTGACTCTTACAAACAGTAAAAATTGTTTTGTATATCTTAGATATAACAACAAATGGTTCAGATATTTTTAAAACATTCCAACAACTGGGCTTTTTTTTCTTTGGTAACCTTAATAAAATCCATTCGGCACTACACTGATACAACTATCTCCAACATCACAGTTCTATGGTGAAGTAAAAACTATTTGCTAATTTTCTTTGCCTCTCCGAAACCTCTCCATTCTCTCTACAAATGTATCCAATCCTTATTTTAAACAGCACTGTAACTCTTAAACATACACATGGAAGTTATTCTACAAGAGGCTTACATCACATCCTTGACACGTGAAACCATATTAATTTGAAAGATAAATTCCCTATTTGGAAAGGCAGGGATGATAATGTTGTTTGGTCCTGATCTAAGCTCTGTGTGAAACATGCCCACAACAACCCACTGCTGCCTTTGAGTGCGTATTGTAGTAGTGATAATAATCTTCACTATATTGGAAGAAGTCTCTTCTAGTTCAGAAAGACAAAAGAATACTTATCCTTAATTGCTATGATCATGGTTGCTCTAGAAATACATTAGCTAAGTAGATAATGCTTTGTATTCCAAATATTACTAAGTGTTTCCAGGTGAACATGTCTAGGAGTTTGGAGAAGTTAGGTTAACAGTGAAAGCTACTGAAAAGTACAGAGTTACATAGGACCCTATATTTATTAGGTAGAAAAATTCTCTAAAGAGTTTAAATGTATTTACAGCAAAAGAAATGTATCTAGTAATATAAATTCTGAACTCTTACTCTCTAAGCTGTTGGGAAGTGGAAGAATTATGTAATTGTTTGTCCTGCCTGGCCAGCAATTGTTATTAAATGGCTATAGATGCAGCTAACTACAAGTTTACAGTTTATCCTCAATGAGTGTGGGGAGTGAATAGCTAAATGCCTGCAAGAGGTCTAAATGAGGGAAGGGAAACAGTAGTATCCATCATCCTAAATCACCCACAGGAGTTGATGATAACCCTGTAGCAGCCACCTAGTAGGGACAGATGCAACTGGGGAGAAAAAAGGCTTGGGTGACCCATAAAAAACAGAACCGAAATGCAAGGTTTTTCCTTATGTGCCATTCTAGCCCTGGTACATTTCAATCTACAGGATTAACAATGGCTTCTGGAGATGGAGCTACCACTTGCAGACAACAAATGCAGCAGGGCTGAAGTCTGCTCTCTCTCTGTGTAAGCTAACAACAATTCCTGGAATCATCTATTTAAAATACAAACAAAAGGTTTCTGTAAGTTTAAATTGATGTTTATTCACCTTTTTATACATTAGAAATGTGTGTCTTGTGTCATATTCCACGCCTAAAGGCAGAAATGTTTCCTTATCCAGGCACAGGCTAAGAAAAGAGACAGCTGTGCTTCCTCAGCTACAGATGCCTGCCTTTTAGAACATGTGATGAGTATCTCCTTTGTACATCCTGAAAATCTGTTATTAGGAAAGGGGCAATATATTTTGACAGGTACTGAGAAAAAAAGAGCAAACCAGGAGGATGACCTACCATAGGAAATACAAACAAGTGAAGTGGAGCAGAAAGATGTAACTTACTGAAAACAAGGTCTGTTCCTTTAAAAATAATGTGATCTGTCAATCAACTGCCCTGCAGCCACATAGCACTCTATGTATGGGTACATCTATACCGCAGTGAGACACCTGTGGCTGGCCTATGCTCGCTGACTCAGGCTCCTGGGGCTCGGGAGAAGGGACTGTTTAATTGCGGTGTAGATTTTGAGCTTTCCCAGAGCCCAGGCTCTAGCCTGAGCCCAAGCATCTGCACGGCAATTAAACAGCTCCTTAGCCTGAGCCCTGCAAGCCTGACTCGGCAGCTTTTTAATTGCAGTGTAGACACATCCTATGAGGTTATGGTGGATTTTCTCATAATCCAGGCAGGGGAAAAAAGGGGAAAGATGAAGCTTTTGTCTGGATCCTCCTCCTCCTCAAAATCCAAGGTTCTGTGATCATTAGATAGAGAATTTTGAAGTCATTGCTTTAACGCCTCCTGCAACAACAATGTAATACAGCCAAATGCACCCTATAAATGCAGGCAGCCAGCAGAGCTTCTCCCTATAAACTATTCACCCTACTGAAATGCATCATGGTAAATTCTAACACTAATTCCAGATAAAGAAATGTACTTAAAAATTTCATCATAGAGCCCCAAGCACAAGGCAGGTGTATTCCAACCATATGAACTGCTACAAAGAAAGAAAGAACAAGCCTGACAAAGAGATACCAACTTTCCAGCTAACTACTAGATATTTACAAAATGTCAACAAAGCGAAAAAATAGAAAATGTGATACAGAATAAGGAACATTGCCTGTATAAAAACCTTCACATGGAACAGGGTGGCAACAAACCTAGCAGCAAAATGGAAGCTATGCAACAAGTAGATAATGAATCAAACCATTTGAAGTAAACACATTGCACACTGCCCAACTTTTGTCACCAAGTGTAAAACAGGAAAACCCACATATAAGGGGTGGTCTATATACACACTCGCATGAATATAATAAAAGATGTGAATTTAAAACAATTTATTTTGGATCCTAGTCTACCAGTAGACACTTATTTCAGAATGTAAGTGACTAGAGACGATTTAGCAACAGTAAACCAAACTCAAAATAAAATGTGAAACTCCTAGAAATTATGCATATTAACTCTGCTTAATTTAACCAGTAACCTCCTATATGCATATAGTACTTTTCAAAGACCTCGAGTGTTTACACAGGATTTGTGAAACTACTCATTTTTTTACATCTCCCAGCTCTCCCCATCAGAGTTTCGGTGTCCGTAAGTGCTAAAATTAAACTATTTGCAGGGTCATCCTAAAACCTGTCTCCTGATCCAATGAAAGGTATTACCTCACCTACCTTGGTCTCTTTAAGACTAAGTTTACTCTGTTACAAAGGCATTTATTAAATTTAATATTTAGTTTAGGAAAATCAAAGTTCAGAAAAATAAAGTAAAACTTTCATCTGAAATCCTGAAGGCAGGTGAATTTAGCAAGAAAACTAGGCAGATATTCAAAATATCATCATAATGTTGCATTGCATATACAGAAATACACCTCTACCTTGATATAACGCTGTCCTCGGGAGCCAAAGAAATCTTACCGCGTTATAGGTGAAACCATGTTATATTGAACTTGCTTTGATCCACCGAAGCGCGCAGCCCCCCACTCCCCGAGCACTGCTTTACCACATTATATCCGAATTCGCGTTATAGCGGGTCGCGTTCTATCGAGGCAGAGGAGTATATGTATGCAATTCCTACCATAAGCAATAATGAACTATAATCAATTATTAGAACAAGGAAGAAAATGCAACTTTGCACCACTGCGTCAGCACATTAGATTAACAGTCAACAACAGACTGCTGCGGGAAGGACGCTGCAGTGACACAGTCCTCAATCTGGCAATGTCACGTTATGCATCAGCAACGCACAAAGCCAGCTAAAGGAAAAATAAAAACCTTTCTTAAAGAAAAAATGTTATCTAAAATGAGACAGGAATCTTACAGGCTAATAATTTCAGTTGATCCAGTGTTACAATGTTGTTATCACATGTACCATGCAACCTAATCAGATGTGAATATTTGCTCAAGTAAACATAATAGTTAAGGAATATGATGCACAAACAGCAAAGTCAATTAATTTTGAAAAGGTCCTGGGGTTGTGTGTCATTAGATACAGCAAGGCATGGTGTTCCAAGAACTTAAATGTTTCTGTTCTGGTATGTCATCAGGTTCTGAGAGCCACTACAAGACAAGGAAAAAAAACTTTAAATCTGGAGTCACATGATCTGCTGTGGTGAGTCAACTTCTATTAGTGCATCTAAACCAGTGTCTGGCCACAGGCAATAACCAGTAATCTGGAGGCTTCAGTCAAAGGTAATAAATCCCTTTAATATACCAGCTGGGGTTTGTAGTTTGATCTAATTGTGTGTGAGTGTGTGTAAATCCCTATCAAAAGCCTGGGATTTTAGAAGATCAAGTTCAGAACTAGAATAAGATGCCTTAGGACATCTGAAAGTACCTCTGAAGCTTATACCGGTGACCTTCTGAATGTCTGGCTTACTAGCCTCTTGAGAATACTCTGATTTTATTTGACAAAATGTTTTTCTTTTAAAAGAAAAAACAATTACCTGTGCATGCACACACCCCTTTTTTGGAAATGTAGACACCACTAAGTGCTAGCAGATCAAAGTGAAGCTGTTATAGCAATTTGAAGAGTTAGCAGAGACTGAACCAAAGAGGAGGAAATGGGAGGTCCAGACCAACTGGCTACGCTATGTAGTTTAGCATATAACATATATGCTCCTTTTGGTTTGTTTCCTTGCAGAATAGAGAAGAAGAAAGAGTGTGTCATAGCAATAAATAAATAAAATAAATAAATGTTTCTGTGTGTTGTTCATATTAACTTACTACAGCCAGTGCCACTAGTTCTAATATATGTGGTAAGCAAACTCCACACACTACTCCAAAGTAACGCAAGACCATATTCCTTAAATATTTTTAAACCTAATGCTATTTATAATATCCTGCGTAAAAGGCCCAAACTTTAAAACCAGTTCCAACTGGACTCTATATACTTTATTTAGATTCCCTTTTTGTTCCTTACTTAGGTGCGTAGGCTTAAGATCCTCAGTTTTATCTACAGTTTTCAGGTTTAATCTTTCCCAGCAACTTCATTAGAGCTGTTGTCCCAAAGCGGGTATCGCTGGCTGTCCTAGATAACAGGTCAGCAGTCTAGATGTTTTCTGTCACAAAAACATGTCCAGCTGCTAACTCTCTTGCTGAGTAATGAGGCAAACAGCTGGGAAAACATGGATCCAAGACCCTTCAACCTCAGTGTAACAGAATAATCTCTCTCAGTATATGTCAGATCTTAAAAACAAATAAATAAATAAAAAGTCCAACACCAGAATTACAAGTAGTATCACGGTAAGATGTGTTCACAAACTAGAAATAGGAACCTGACCATCAATACACCCGTCTCAATGAGTAAATGTATTTTTATTGCCTCTTTTCATTTCCTCCTCATACTCACATGTCTATCTCCCTAATTCGTGTCATGTTTACGTTGTTTGCTCTTTAGGGTGGTGATCACATTTGTACTTATTAACTTGCTTATGACATTTCTAGATGCTCAAAAAATAAAGAAGTAACAGTTTTTCCCAAGTCACTGGTGAGGAGTTCAGAGCATCTTTCTATTTTAATGCAATTGTATTTTTACAGAGTAGTCATGTCTATGTCTTCCTTACATGTCGTCCCTGACTACCAAGGATTATTAATTTTGCAGCCACGTTTCTGTAGTTTGAAATTCTTTGCGTCTTATGTTGAGAACAAATTAAATTAGAAGGTTCCAGATTCTGTGTGTACCTTCTCACAGAGATTTGTTGCTAAATCTTTCCTTTTGAGACTGAACAAGATAGTCCCCACTGTCTCCAATGAGAAGTAGATACAGATGCTGGGAGAAACAGCAAAAAAGGTTTGTTCTATATTTAAACATATTTGGCTTCCTGGAAAACCTTTTGTAGGCAGAATATGGCAATTAGATTTAACAAGTTAAAACTTGGTAAAAACTAGCCTTATGATCACAGAGTTTGTAAAGAACAAAGCTACATACTCTTTTGTGAGGCTTTACACCCTAGGGTTAGTCTTTGAATTATTTTATTTGCTCAGGTTCACCAAGAAAGCCCTGCTATAGTAATTTTGCAGTGAACTGTGAGGATAAATTGCAAAAAGCTGTGTACAAGTAATCTTATATTTAAAGTGCAGGAAAGGTGAAGTAACTAGTGTCACATTATTAAAAACTGGCACAGATTATATTCCAACATTTTCAGACTACCAGGAGACACTTTGAGGAGACTGATGTCACATTTGCCTGCAATATACCTGGGGGATCTGAAGGCAAGATATGATTAAATTTCCATTTTTAAGAAAATAAAAAAATCCAACTTCTTTCTAATATACAGGCACAGTGGTAAGAGCAGGGAATTCTGCAGTGCAAAGCGATCAAATGGTAACACCCACTAATTTACTTAAATGTCTCATGCCTTTGAAGTTGTGTGTAATTATTTCTCCCCCTTCCCCTCCTCTCCCCCAAAAAAGGATTTTTTAGAATTATTTATTGTATATAGCATTTGTAAAAAGGGTTTCTTAGCCTGGCTAATTGATATGTCTGCAATTTGAACTGCCTGAACTACTGTGGTGTTTTATTATTTGTGGTATGGCTGAATGTAAAGAACCGTTTCCCCTCTTATGTTTCTGATCAAGGGACTTCATACTGAAAGCTAAGGGCCTAACCAAGGCCAGCTCTAGACACTAGCGCTCCACGCATGTGACTGAGGCGTCACTCTGGCTCGTTTTTTGTTTTTTTTTTGATTGGGGCGCAAAAAGCTGGGAGCCAGCCCTGAGCGGAGGTGAGCTGCGGCGGTGGGGGGCATGGGGAGGGTCACAGAAAGTAACCGGGGAGGGCAGAGAAACTTCTCCCCCTCTCCCCCAGCTCACTGCCATTCCACAGCCGCCTGCTCCCCCGAGCGTGCCGCTGCTTCGCTTCTCCCCCCTCCCTCCCAGACTTGCCACAAAACAGCTGATTCACATGGCAAGCCTGGGAGGGAGGGAGGAGAAATGGAGAGGCGGCAGCACGCTCAGGGGAGCAGGCAGAGTGGAGGTGAGCTGCGGCAGTGGTGGGCGTGGGGAGGGCTGCAGGAAGTAACCCTGTGGAGGGCACAGGAACCGCTCCCCCCTAGCTCACCTCCGCCTCCTCCCCCCAGCATGCTGCTGCGCCACTTCTCCCACCCTCCCTCCCAGGCAAGCCTGGGAGGGAGGAGTAGGAGGGGAAATGCAAAACACCCAGGGGATGAGGCAGGGCTGGGGATTTGGGGAAGAGGTTGGAATGGGGCAGGGAAGGGGCAGAGTTGGGGTGGGGCCAGGGGGGACACAGGAAATTTTTTTTTGCTTGGGGCAGCAAAAAACTTGGAGCCGGCCCTGACTGCACTACAAGAACCATGGTTGTCCCCATGTGACCATAATTAACCAACATGTTTAAGGACATCCATATTGTAATACACATTTGGGTTTTTGTTGCTAACATGAAAAGAAAACATGATTCTATAATTGTGTGGGTTCTGATACTGTTCCCTAACATGGAGAGGCATTTGTTTTGCTGTCCACACAAGCAATAAAAAAAAAAAAAGAAAGCAAAACCATGTCCTGGCATACAACTTTGCTAGTGCATAGTTATTCTTGCAGCATAGAGAGACTAATTGTATATAGTTTTATGTTGGCCTTTCAGGACGTCTTGAACTGAAAACTACTGAAGCGGAGTCCTATTGATGAAACATACATAGTTTCCTGGTGTGGGCTGTACTGTGCACAGTGTTGTGATATATTATACACTTAACGGTAATACAAATAAACATGTCAGATTATTTAATATCCTTGACAATCCTCTAGCTATCAAGAGAAAATTAGTACCTTTCATTATTTATGGTGAGAACCAGGGACCAAAGAGTTAGTAGGCATAGAAACTCCTGACTCAAAGGACAGAGTCTCATAGAATTTCCAGCAGATTTTTTTCTGTTTTCCGTAGAACGTAACCTTCATTTAAAAACATATTCCTTTAAGACCTTTCTGAATACAAACTGATACAATGTTAACTCAGAAATCTAAGTCTACAGTGCTAACTTTTCCACTAATGACCATTTATGAGAAATAGCCAGGTAATGTATTTATCCATCACTTCTGAAAGCCTATGGTGGATATTGCCATAATGGGCAGTGGGACAGCAGGTTGCTACCAAGAACTCAGGGATGTAATGAACCCCCCGCCCCCAGAAAAAAAGTTTGCAGTAAAACACCTTCAAAACTCTTCAACATAAACAAGACCTAAAATTTACAATAATTTATGCAATCGGACTCAAAGCAGTTCAAGTCCAAGCTTACCTTACGCAACATTCTACTGCACGACACCAGTGAGGCATCTCATCATGAAGGGAACATAACTGCTGGCAGGAACTGAACACTTTCTCAGCATCACTGTACCAGCCAGCATCTGATAGGAACCCTCCTGGAAATTCAAGAGCAAACAAACCTTTGGACACCACTGAATCATCGTAAAAGATGAATTTTTCTTAATTGGAACTCCTTGTGAAATTTGTACTAATCTGCCCTTTCACTGCAGATTAAGAGTAAAAGAATAGGAAGAAGTGGGTATCCTGTGCCCAAATTAAGATATAAGAAATCAGTGCTACCATAATTTGGAGACAGGATGACCTTGCAGTGACATGTTCCTATATCACTTTACAAAGAAATATTGTGAGGTTCTATAAAACTGCAATCATATTATGGAGATCCTGCTGGGTTCAAAGACTCCATTTTAAAACAGTCCTTGGTCTGAAGGAGATGAAATGCAGATGTGGAAGGATTCATCTTCAGTCAAAATATAACTTATTGGCCAAACCGGACAGTCTCCACGTAAAAGAATAAATGGACACAAATCAGACGTCAAGAATTATAACATTTAAAAACCAGCCTGAGGGCACTTCAGTCTCCCTGGTCAATCGATTATAGACTTAGAAGTCACAATATTACAACAAAAAAACTTCAAAAACAGACTCCAACAAGAGATTGCTGAATTGGAATTAATCTGCAAAATGGACACCATTAAATTAGGCTTGAATAAAGACTGGCAGTGGACGGGTCATTACACAAAGTAAAACTATTTCCCCATGTTTATTTCCCCCCCAGCCCCTTTCCTCACAACTTCTTGTCAACTGCTGCAAATGGATCATTTTGATTACCACTACAAAAAGTTTCTCTTTCTCCTGCTGGTAATAGCTCACCTTAACTGATCACTCTCAGAGTGTGTATGGTAAAACCCATTGTTTCATGTTCTCTGTGTATATACTATCTTCCTACTGTATTTTCCACTGCATACATCAATGAAGTGGGCTGTAGCCCACATAAGCTTATGCTCAAATAAATGTGTTAGTCTCTAAGGTGCCACAGGTACTCCTGTTCTTTTTATTGGTATTATGTATATTTCTCACCCTTAGTTTTCTGTCAAAAATATATACTAAATTAATAACAAGTCTTCACACTGTGTAAATATAATATCTGCCAAATTTCTAATCCCTTCTCTGTAATTAACAGGGTATTGTTTAAGAACAACTCCACTGAATCAGAACCTGACCAGGAAAAATATATGTATATTTATATATAAAATATATTATAGAACTGTTTCAAACTCCATACCCATGTCCAAATGTAATCTTCTAAAGATGTTCTAAAATACTTTATTCTTTTATGCCTTTAATTCAAGTTTAATTTAAGCTAAAGCATCACAGTTAAATAGCCTTGTTCTTCATCACCACTTACCTAAAACAAAACCAATCTGGATTGCTTTGTCTTTTACATCAGAGTCTGATTCTGCTATGTAGGAGCACCATCTACTGAATGAATATGCCAGCACAGAAGCAACTTTTACTCCATGATCCATCAGAGCCTGAAAACAGTGATGAAGCAGGTGTCTGAAAGGAAAGAAAATAGTATTTATTTAATTAAAAAAAAATAAGTATTCCAGTCAGTTGGTTCTTTAGTATTACAGACTCATGTGTGATAGTAAGTCATAAATACTAAAAAATATCTAAAATTCCCAGAAGACAGTGCCCAGACCCATCTTCCTCAAGACCAGTAGTATACAGTTGTTGCATTGTACATTACAAAGTGGATTTAACAGTGCAGGGTGTCTTAAACAAAAGACACCTACACATGCCATTAAAAACAGCAAACAAAATTTTAAAACAGATTTAAAAACAGGAAATAATCCATCATTCTGAACTTCAACCAAAAGCCAATTTCACAGATGTGAAACATATTAGGAAACCTGTTTCCAAAATTCTTAATTAAAATGGTGTAGAAACGAATAGTAAAAGGAGGTTATTAAGAGTCGAAGACCAGAAAAATATAATAAGGAGAAAGGTGATAGTTTTTTAAAAGGTCAATGCTTATTGCGGGTACAGAGGAAAATACAGCTTCAAGAGGCCAGTTACAAGTCTAACAAAATGGGACTGTCAGAGAGATGGAGTTCCCCAATCTGAGGAGTTTTTCCTATCATTTTGGCAGACAGCCACATCTGGAATTACATGGGCATATAGGGACAGACCCTTTATACATCTGCTATATTCTTACTGATCTGATTTTTCAGAAAGGGTGAAGCTGAGCTTGCATTTAGCCTTGTAATACAACATATGTTCTGTGGGGTAAAGAGAACTAAGAATTGCAGTCACAGAGCTTTTATAGGCATAACATTGGAGGGTTGCCAAAGCCACCACAGGATTCATGCCTAGCATATTTTAGTTAAGTAAAACTAACAGAAAATTCATAGAGGGGACCAAATGCTACAAAGATTTTAATGGCTTTACCCATTTACCTAAAAATGAAGAGATGTGACAGAAACAGTGATCTGGAATTCAAAAGCCCTTCTGTGAAGTTGGAGTGGAGTTCTACTATTCATCAGTAAAATACGAGACCAGAGGGGAGGGGCACATTCTTCAAATTTAAGACCAGGAGTGAAGGATAAGAGCTGAACACCCAGGTAAAATGCAGACATATTTAAGCTCTGAAGAATGGCATAAGTCAGTTTACTTGTAGCAATTTTATATAGTGCTAAAGATCAGCTGGTCCATAAAATTAGATTAGTTTTAAAGGTGTGTGTGTGTGTCTGTATTACACACCCACTGTATTCGTGCATTTCTTTGCTTGGTATCACATATTGCTCTTATTTTTCCACATTTTTACCTATCCTCTCTAAATGATTGTTAGAATCATTTAACACATGTACCTTCCATTGAACCCTCTGCTGCCTTGTGAAGCATTGCAATATAATTTTAAAAGGACTATTAACAACAACAACAACAAAAATCAGTGACAACCCTAACTGTGATCTGCCCTAAGCATCATATTCTGTTTTAGCCATTACAGTACTTAAAAACAGCAATCAGGAATTTCTCTCTGTCCTAAATGATATAAAGACAGTGACAATGGAATAGCATATTGGGGGGGCAGGGAGGAGGAAAATTTTATTTACTGATATTTTGGGTCATTTACAGTAAGACATTACAATTACATTGCCCTGGCATGTATAGATATCCATTGTAATGCAGAATTAACAATGTGAATTAACATATTCTACACTGACCATATACTGTTATATCAACAACATGCCCTTTTTTTCTCCTGAAGTATGTAAACACAACCTTAATACAGGATGTGTACGGATGGGTGTGTTTGTCTATCTAGCGACACACCCATTTATATTCTCTTTTTGGGGAGGGGGGAGGAGAGAAAGCTGGATCTGTTCTAGGGGGAAAAGGGGAGAGTCTCAGAACAGAAAACTGAATTTCAACCTTTCTCCCAAGATATATCAATCATTTCAAAATACCCAAGAGGGCTTTGCCCACTTCGGAAATGGCTTGGAAAGTCAGTTATTTCAATACATGAAATTTTGCCTCTATAGCCCGACAACAACAGAAACCAGGCAAAGTAATGTAATGACACCTTTGAAGTCTTGCTAGCCACCCCAACCACTAGATACACATTTAGACCATTTTTGGCTCTAGACAGAGTGGAGAAATACCTTGCCAGGATTAAAATCAGATTTTCTTTAGAACCCCTGAGATACTCAACTCCCAAAATGTAGAGAGTCATAGATGAGTGTGTGTACCAGAAAGTAGCTATGGAAAAGATACAGAAATGCATATTTCAAGAACATTTTTTGTGTAATTTTTCCAATAAATGGGATTAAAGCAAGACATTAAAAAGGAAATGTGATTGAGCAATAATCTAAGATAGTTACCTTTTATCTAAAGCTCGTAACACCTTTGCAAAGACTTCTAGTTCACAAAATTCACTACCCAACTGGCATAAGCGACCTTGTTGGTAAAGCTGGAGGAAGCAAAAAAAATTGAAAAATTTAAAATTATGAAATCTACTAAAAATTATATTAATAGTAAAACCGAAATTTTACATTAATAGTAAAATATTATTCTAAAATCTTTATTTGCCACACCACCTGTGAACTACAGCCGACTGACTAGAACAAGGGTAAATAATCACAAGGGAAAGTTCAGTTACCAACAAACAATAATGTGCTATCACTGTATTCTGTAGAAAAACAGATGTAAAGTTTCAAGGAAAGAGATAAGGTGGATAGTAAGTCACAAAAGGAGTTGCCCAGCACTCTGTTCTAAAACATCCAATATACCCTATTGTCCTTACTCTTGTTCCTTTATTGAACCAATTATGACCACAAAGGTATCAGTTCACTGGGCGACACAGTTTATACAGTTGATCACACAACTGCACCATTCACGCTTACAGTGAGTGCTAGCTAGGTGGAACAGGGGGATCCACCAAGCTACTCTGAAGCATTAGAATGGTTTTCAAATCTCAAAATTCAATTATAATCCCAGCACATTGCTTTTTGAATGCTATATGAAAGATCACACATTAATCCAGTCAGCCAACAAATCAGTAAACTTTTTAAAAAATGATTACCAATTCCTTTGATTCCCGAGATGCTCCACGATGGAAAGATGTACACATTGTCCACTTGCAATCATACCAACGCAGACTGGGATTTCATCAGATCTCAAAGGCTAAACAGAATTGCTCTAACACCATTCTATAAAATGAGTGGTGGCACATGAAGGGATATTGACAATTGAGGTGTCCCTACTTTATCCAGTGCTGAAACTGACTATAAACCAAATGAATGTGAGTAGTCATTCTCCCTAGCCAATTACATTTTTGACCTGTAGTGATGTGAACGTTTTTCTTTCAAAGTCTGTAGAAAGAAGTATTTTAAAAACAATTTTAGATTTATTATTTACTGTACACTGTAGCTCAGAAATATGAACAACTTCAAATCAGCATTATTCTTTTAACGGTTTTGTACTGTTGGGAAAAATTAGTCACTGCTTGCCAATTCTCTGATTATTGTGGAGCATAGGCCAAGTTGGTTTGTTTACTACATTATGTACTTTTCTGTGCTCATCAACACACTTAGTTCTGTGGGGGGCAAAAATTAGTTAAGAGATACTGTCAGGTTCTTTTAGTCCAAAATTTAAGATAAGCTAAAATAGTTTTATTTTTTATATAAATTACATAACACTGAAACAGACTTGTTGGGATATATATTTTTTTCCTATAGTGTTTGTATCCAGACACATAACATCAGTGTGTTCATACATGAGAAATAGAAACCTAACCAAAACCAGACTGATCATTTCCATGTATAACCTGAATGCAGAGCAGAAAGTAAGCTACATAAATGGTGAAGATTAAATTTAATTTTTTAAAATCAAGTTATTAGTTATTAATACAAGGAGAGAAACTCATTTTACATGATACGTAAATAGGATCGGCACACCTTTAATGAACAGAATTTTTTTTAAGTATATACATAGGAGCACTTAATGTTGATTCTAGAAAACAGCAGGTTTGGATATTTTAATAAATCCTCCAACAAACCTGAAAACTCTCTGACCTAATAATGTCAACTGCAACAAACACATTTTCCTTTGAGTCACCTATTTTGTTGCAAAAATATCTCAACCCTTTCTAAATGAATTAAAGTTTCATATGTTACCCTTTAGATACATACTGTACTGTATTTCTTCTGTACTTCAAAAGGTTAAGGTCATCAAAGAAGAGGAGTAACTCATTGCACTACTAAATGTTCCTCTTTTGTCAGAGGGCGGACATTGTTTTAGAATAAATGCATAAAAGTAAATACTTCCATTTTCCTCAGCCTAGCTGTCTAAAAGTCAATGAAGTAAGAACTTTACCTCAAAGAATCTGAAGTTTATTTTCCGTAGTTAAGGAATCGCTCAAATCACAACTGGAATTTCAAAAACAACACTGGAGGCAGGTGTCTTGCTGAATGAAGTCATTTGTGAAAGGAACTAAAAAAAGTTTCCAAGCTGCATTAATATTGATTTACCAATCAATCACAAATACTACTTTAGTCTTCAGTATTTACATAGCTTCATTAAAAAAAAATAATACAAGTTTTTATTTTCTTTTTTGGCAAGCCATTATTAAAGCAGGTTAAAAAGCATTAGTCCCTTCCTTGGAACTCCCACACTGCTAGCATCATCAACTCAAAACAGCCACCTCCAGCCCTGCAGTCCCAAACATCAATTGTAATTAAAATCTTTTTTATAAAAATATTTCCAAAATACGTCTACACAATCTTATAAAGGTATCTACTGTAAAATTTCACTTTTATTTTATTTGCATTTTGATTTACAGGCTGATTAAAAGATGTGCCGTTTTTAGTCAATACGTTTATATAGATTTTTTACTGTGATTTTAAAATGATGAATACATGTATAATTTGGCTTGGAAAAGTTACTTATATTTGCTTTTCCACGACTGATTCCTGCAGATCTCTCTTCCTGTTTCAGTGGCATAGACTTGCATGCCTGCCACTCAAATGACAAACTTTCATTTTCCCTAGTGTAACCTGAAATTCTGACTGCTTGGCATATTTACTATCCATCCATTTACTGCAACTACCAGCAAAAAATTTAAAGGAAGTAACCTAGATTAAGTCTACTTAATCTGTGGTGGTATGAATGCTTCATTTTCATACATATGGTAACAGATACTTGATTTAGAAAGGAAAGGGGGATTTCCAATTATGTCAAGTAGTAGGCAGTTTTTCTACAAGATTCACTCCTTCTAAAAAGCAAAAAACACATTCAGAAACCTTGGAAATGGGATTTTCACTGTTATCCAAGTATCTCAAACCTGCACCATGTGACCCAAGAAAGGAAGAAATTGTTCTCTGCTGGAAACCCACACAGAGACTGAGAATTCATGGTCACAAGGCCAGCTAGTTTATTTGAAACAAATGCCAAGTTCAAGGGAAATATCCCTTATCAAGCACTGTTGTAGGCCTGAACCTCTGAGAATATTTGTTTCTTTAAAGAAATACTTTTTCCTGATACAAACTTAAACTAGCTGGCGTTTAAATGTAAACTCATGTTCAACAATTAACTCGGGTTTTCTCCCTTAGAAGTCATTGCAGAAATTTAAAGATATCAATTACTGCGGTAGATCATTTAGCAGCCATCGACAGAAAAATTACATAGGACTCGTCTAGAATGGCTTCCAACTGTATCAAAAAATAAAGGTGCTACAGCAGTGGTGGGCAACCTGTGGGCCATCAGGGTAATCGGATTGCGGGCCACGAGACATTTTGCTGACGTTGACCTTCCACAGGCATGGCCCCCCGCAGCTCCCAGTGGCTGTGGTTCGCTATTCCTGGCCAATGGGAGTTGTAGGAAGTGGCGGCCAGCACACTGGTCCGCCGCTTCCCGCAGCTCTCATTGGCTGGGAACAATGAACCACGACCACTGGGAGCTGCGGGGGGCCGTGCCTGCGGATGGTCAACGTCAGCAAAATGTCTCGTGGCCCGCAATCCGATTACCCTGATGGGCCGCATGTGGCCTGCCGGCCAAAGGTCGCACACCACTGTGCTACAGCAACATTAAGTCTTGGCACTTCACGCCTGGCTTGGTATTTTTAAATGTAATAATCAAAAAATTGCAGAGAAATAGAAGACTATCATATGTTTTTCCGGAGTTCAAAGAGTGACACTACTCAGTACTAAAATGGAAAAAATCTCTTTAAAAAGACACTTTATCATATCAGCTACGTGCTGCTCAATCTTATGAGGATTCCCCACCCCCACAACACAAAGAGAGACACACACACACACACACACACACGGATCCCTTGACAAAGGATTGTTTATAAAAATAATAGTAGGGAAACTAAGAAGAAAGTCAACCATCACCACCCTATCAAATTATATGAAGTCAGCCTGAAAAATGGAATGCTCTATATTTCTAGAAATAATTTGACATATCTTTAATATTGTCAGATATGCCAATATTCCAGTGAAGAGCACAACAGACTTGTCTATAACTAAAACAAAGGAAAGAGCTGCAAAAAAATTAACAAAGCATTTGTCTTGTCAAAATGATATACACCACAGTTGCTAACCTGCCTTCAGAGGAAAAAACCAAAAAAAAAATCGCTTGACACTATAGCACAGACTACCTTTAGAAATCTATGTATTATTTTAGCTACAGTTGCTAAATTTTCAAAACACTGCACCTAACTTTAGAATGCACACTAATCTTCATTCCCATTTACAATGGCCAGGGAAATCCAACAGGGCTTGTCTACACTATGGGCACTACAGTGGCACAGCTGTTGCGCTGTAGCTATAGCACCACATAGACGCTTTTTACAGAGATGGAAAGAGTTTTTCTGTTGCTGTAGCTAATCCCCCTTGTGAGTCATGGTAGCTAGGCCAATCTAATTTTAAAAGTAGACCAGGCCCAACTTGGCACTTTTCTAGCTAATTTTCTAGCTAATCTTTCTAGTGCCAAAAGTTTCTTGGCACTAAGAAGGTAGGCTATGATCTTGCCAAAATTCAAGTTAAACAGACCATGAGTATTTGGACAGGAAACCTCAGGAGGCTAAACTAAGGTCTTCTCTACAAATAAACTTGCACTGGTTTAATAAATCGGGCAATTTTCTTAGTTTAATAGTGGCTTTTATTGGTTTAGCTTAAGACATTCAGGGGGTTGCACTATTAACTAAACTGGTTTAAATTCACACCTGGGGTTAAATCAGGGCAACTCTCTGTACAGACAACGTGATGTTGGCAATGCAGTTGGCACTTAAAGGCAATGATCTTGCAAACTCACACACTCAATTTTAAGCGCTTTAAAAGTTTCATTCACGTCAATGGGTCTACTCACATATATACATTTTTGCAGGATCAGAGCCCAAGTCAGTAGTGAACAAATTCCAAGGTACAGTACTATTGTGCATTTGCTCATGATGTTGCAGCCGTTCAGTGAGACACAAACAAAAAAAACTAAGGTAAAAAAAACTGGATGAGTTTCTCCCGCCACCCCACCCCAAATAAAAAAAAATTTTAATTAGTTCAAGTTCTTATTATTCTGTGGTGCTTCTTGTTAGACCAAGTGTACTAGCTACTAGTCTAAAGCAACATTTTTTTTTTCAACTCAACACGCCCCTAACCTTTGAGTTGGATCTTGTAGTTTCTATCCCTCTTTCAGCCTCCCTCCTCCCACTGGTGTTAACATGGTGTTGTATGCTGTTAAATAGTTGCTGAATTCTACCTTACAATTGCCAAGATTAGATGATTCTCATAAAAGGCCTGCAGAGTGCTTTGAGACCATTCATGATGAAAGGATATACATTATAAAATTATATTCTTCTACAGAAGTTGTAACAATGTGACCACCAAGGTGGATGTTCGAAGATCTGACATGTAAAACACCTTCCTAAAGAAACCGCTTTGTGTACCTTACTTTTTATCATGTCATGATAAAAAACCCCACACTATTAAATGATTTTTAAACCTATTATAGGCAACAGCTAGGATTATTACAGAGATTAACTTTTTTATTCTAGTTTATTTACTGCGTACATTTCACAGCACTTTGTATGCAGTCAGTTTCACTCTTTCCCATGAATAGTCAGTTTCCTCTATTTGTGCAACTGTTAACAAAGAAAGGGAGAGAAACATTTTCACAGGGATAGGAAAAAATACTTTTAAAAAACTGGTAGTGACATTTGGAACAGGTGTACTACGTCAAATTTTATTTTTTTCCCTTAAACTGCTAGATTTCAAGTTTAGTGTGCCCCTTCAAAAGAATTTTCCTATACTCATTTCCAACACTATTAAAATATTGTTTATAAATAGGACAAAATTGAGAAGTGTAAAGTCAATGTAATCTGGAGACAAGGATAGCTACAAACAGATACATTTTTACTTCAGGAGGAGAAAAGTTATATTGCTTCTGTATTTGGCTCAGGTATGATTGTTACTGAAATACTCCACCCTGTTCTGATTACCATAGTTCAAGAAGGATGTTGAAAAATTGGATAGGGTTCAAAGAAGAGCCATAAGAATGACTAAAGGATTGGAAAACATGCCTTATAGCAAGAGATTCAAGGAACTCAATCTATTTAGTTTATCAAAGAGAAGATTTGGGGCAAGAGATATCTTATAAAAAAAGGTTTTCAGTCTAGCAGACAAAAGGTATAACAAGATCCATCAGCTAAAAGTATAAGCTAGCCAAATTTAGATTAAACACTCCATCACTGGACATTTTAAAATCAAGAACTGGATGTTTTTCTAAAAGAAGTGTCCTAAATCAAACAGGAATTCAGGGCATTCCCAGGGCCTATCTATCATGCAGGAGGTCTTCCTAGATGATCACAATATCCCTTCTGGGCTTACGATTATCTATGAATCTTTCCATGCTAGCTAGCATTGGTTGCTCTCCTGAAAGGTGCTTTTCTTGAATAAGTGGGGAGGAGAAAGGGGTGGGGAGAAAAAACAGTCTTTTCCATTCCACACTTGATTTATGCCCCAAAAGTACAGCATGCTAAAACTGCACAATGTAAGGTTTGATAAAATCTTTATGAAATCACACACAATATTCACAGCAAAAATCCTACAAAAGTAACCCATCAACTTAAGGCTTTTTCCCTTCACTTAAGACAGTGCTTATTTATGGCCTTGTTTATACTACTCTGGTCAGAAACCCTCAATCTGAAAGAATAGCTGCAGTTGCTTTCACAGTTTATCTACCCTTTCCTCTCTCACTAAGTTAACTGCCCAGGTGTCATGAGCCCTGGAACAAAACAAGATTTTTTTGTTACAAACATTTTCTACAAGACTGTAATTCATCAACAAGGAAAGTCATCTCAGAGAGAGACACGATTCAAGCAAACTCAACCACAGGATAATATCACCGCTGCTAAGAATCATTAAATACTGTCACAAAGCACAGTTGACATTCTATCGCAAGCCATGTGCTGTTTCAGCAAATTTCTATTTATTCATGTTGTTTTGCTCTAAATGAGAACTGATTAGACAGATATAATACAACAGCTTTTTTTAGCTGTGTGTGTTCCTCTTCTACACTAGCAGAACACACAGTAAGAAAACATGGTACTTCAGCTACAGCAAAACATGGATCATGGGAATTCTAGATTAAGCTAACTCAGAACCTACCATTGGTTTTTAAAAACACTCTGGAAGTTTTACCTCATTAGACAAAGTGATTACAGTGACATTGCTTTTCCCTAAATAGCTATTCTCATAGTACAAATTAATTTTATTGTAGCGCAATCACTGAATGTTAAACTTTTAAGTACCAATGGGTTGAAGAAAATTAATACCATTCCCCCATTGTTCCTGTGATTAAGGATCTCATCAGAAGTCCTCAGAAGAATGATATTAACAAGTCAATTTAGCCCAACTTAAACATTTTTAAAAGGGAATTTTGAAAGGCGAACCCAAGGCTATGTCTACACTACAAGTACTACAGCAGTGCACAGCTGCAACTACGCCAATATGAACACCTGCTACAGGGGACAGAAGGGGATTTTGCTGCAGTAAACCTACTCCCATGCTAGGCCTATGGAAGAATTCTTTCATTGACCTGGAGGTATCTGTAACAGGATATAGGTTGGCTTAACTACACAGCTCAGGCATGTGAATTTTTCACACCCCTGAGTGTCATAGCAAGGTTGACCTAAGTTTGAGGTGCAGACTAGGCCTAAGCATTTGAGAACATTCCACGTTAACTAACACAAACCACACAAGTCAGCCTCATTAGTCTATATTGGTACAAAACTGCAGTCTAAGAGTGTAAAAAAGAAAACACTACAATTAACAGTTTTCAAATCTTCAAACGCACCAAATGAGCAAGGAAGTCCAGAAAAAAAGCATATCTGGCCAGAAAAATCATATATGTCATTGCTTACGTAGAAAATGCCTGACTGAATCAGACCATTGGTCCAGCTTGTGCAGTATCTTGTATCTGTCAGAGCGAATACTAGATTCTTCTGACCAAACCGCCCCCATACATATTCCCTTTTGTTGAGTCCCATTATGTTATTGATTTGTGAAGAATCAGTGCTCCTTACAGCCTTCCAAAGTTTCATTAATTTGAAGAACTGTATCATTGGCAAACTTCATTGGCTTGCTATCTACTTCTTCCTCCACGTCACTGATATCAAACACTGGTCCCAATACCGCCCTGGAACAAACCAATATCAGCTCCATTTATCATTACTTATCACAACTACAATGCCTATTGCTCAAAATTAACATGGTCAGTTGAAATATAGACAACTTAAAAAAAATAGTTGAAAGTTGTTCCAAATATTTCACTTGCTGCTGTATATCTTTGTCAATGATTTTTGTTTCACAACCATATTTTAATCAATGTTTTTCTCTCCTGTGTTGCCCCATGCAAGACCCCACAAACAGGGGAAATGGACATAAATAAATTATATAAGTGAAACAATGAAACTAGGATATGCAAAGTGCTGGTAAGTGCACAAAGGAAACTGAAAGAAGCAGAAAACTATTTTCCCTTTAAGTAATCTCAGTTACTTCTTGTAATAAAATAGTTTTAAAGCTTTTCTAACAGAAATGTAATTTTTTAAAAAAAAAATACTGATAGCTAGTGTTTCTTTAATTAGTTTTTAACCTACATTAGAACTCTGCACCTAACTCCACCATAATTTTCCTTAATCGTCACCAGGCCCAGACGCCGTGGGTGAACTTGTATTTTGGCTCCATTTCTTTGAGCCTGAGACCAGCAGCATGGGGCGCAGGGTATGAGGATCAGTTCCGGGCTGCGGAGCCCAGGTGGGCTGCACAGGGAGGAGGTTCTCAGCCCAGGAGCTCCCATGGCCATATACTCCCCGATCATCTAGCACAGGGGTTGGCAACTTTTCAGTAGTGGTGTGCCGAGTCTTCATTTATTCACTCTGATTTAAGGTTTCGCATGCCAGTAATACATTTTAATATTTTTAGAAGGTCTCTTTCTCTAAGTCTATAATATATAACTAAACTATTGTTGTATATAAGGTTTTTAAAATGTTTAAGAAGCTTCATTTAAAATTAAATTAAAATGCAAAGCCCCCTGACCAGTGGCCAGGACCCAGGCAGTGTGAGTGCCACTGAAAATCATCTCATATGCCGCCTTTGGCACCTGTGCCATAGGTTGCCTACCCCTGATCTAGCAGGAGGAGACCAGGTGTTCAGCCACCACTCATGTCCGTGAGAAAGGCGGACCTAGGAGCTGGCTCACCTGCTCTGACAGCTGGCAACTCTAACTGGCATTGCCTGCACTCTGCCCAGCTGGCCCCACCTGGCCAAAGGCTCCAGCCCTGGGCTGGTCTGCACTCACCCCTGTTTCGGCAGCCCAGACCTGGCAGCTTGAAGTACTTGGATGGCACCCCCCTAACCTCTAGGCAGTTGCCTACATCACCCACTGACCCATATGGCTGGCCCCGATTGTCACTTATGAGGAACACTTTCAAAAACTTATTGAAAATCTAAATAATGGATCCACAAAATTGCCTTTAACCAGTTAGACAAGTGCTGTTTCCCTTAAAGTCATGTTGATATGGCACTGCTGATTCGCTTACATTTAATAAGGCGGCACTGCCATGTTTTTAATAAATTGTTGAGGTGTTTAATAGTGCTGTAGGAGGATAAACATTCTTCATATAAAGGACTGTGCTGGCCAGGTAATTTCCTAGGATAGTCCGCTTCTTATTACAAGTTGCCCACTAAACACTTAAGTCCACCGCAACTAGATTCAACTCCCTGAAAAGCTTAAGAGAATATACAAGTTCTGCCAGCAATTTCCTCCCTCCATTTTAAAATACGAGGGCTGTCAGTTTGAGTCTCTCTGCTAATTTCTAGTGCTGCTATACTACACAGGGAAAGAGACAGTCTTTCGGGTCCTAGGCCTCAACCCATTAAATGTTATACTTCTCAATGACCCATGAAAGGCTTTAAATAACTTCCCTATTTTGACCATTATTCCTACCTACGATTTCTTATTTCAAGTGAACCGGCTGGGAGACCTGGAGCTTTAAGGAACAGCAGAACTATTTTGAAGTTTTGAGGCTATAAATGGTGTAGCTAGTGATGGTTTTGCAAGTGATTATACTGGCCATTATATATAAAATACATTTACAGCTTTGAAGGGTCACAGTTAGTTAATACACCTCTACCCCAATATAACGCTGTCCTCGGGAGCCAAAAAATCTTACCGCGTTATAGGTGAAACCGTGCTATATCAAACTTGCTTTGATCTGCTGGAGTGTGCAGCCCCGCCCCCTGGAGAACTGCTTGACTGCATTATATCCGAATTCATGTTATATCGGGTTGGATTATATAGGGGTAGAGGTGTATTAATAATCTTGATGAAGGTGGAATGTTACCACACTTATTTTTGCAGAATGTGCAGTGAAGTTTTTCATAAACACAAATGATTACAAACTCAGTGGGATTTTGGGGAACCCCTGCATATTAATCTAACTCTTATTTGCAATCACAAATGTGAGATATAAAATGTTTTCATCCCTTTAAACATCTGCAACCAGAAAGAGGTTCTCTCCAAAATCTGAAAGCACGTATATGCCATTTACGCATTTATTTTCCATTGCATACTAGCTGATATTCAATATTGCTAATGCTCATCAGTCAGACAATTACTTTTCCTCAATTACTTCTAGAGAATAGATACTAAGGAGTAAAAAGTGTTAGCAGTTCACTGAGACCCTATCTCCATGGGACCAACAATTATGTAAATACAGCGAACACCCAGCCAAGGTTTTCTAAGGGCTTGCCTACACGATGGCAGAGGCATTAGAAGTTATTTTGTGTGCTTTAATGTAGTCTTGTTTCAAACAGCACTTTATTAACACACACTAGGGAACTCTAGCATGCATCAGCAGGGTCCACGTAGGCCAGTTAGCACACAAGATGCTTGTGCGCATTAGAATTTACTGGCAAGTGGTGAGGAATAACGCACAGTGTGGACAAGCCCTTAGAGTACTAGTGAATTTTGGTTTTCCTACTGAACACTAAAAGCACATAACCATCTGCCCTCTGAAAATCAGGCCTCCTTAAACAATCTCAACTTGGGGACTGAAAATCACTAGCATTTGAAAGTCTTGGCAATTTAAAACAAACCAAAATCACCCCCTTCCCCAAAAAACCAATGGTTATAATACGGTTTGACTTCAGTCATACTTCTGGTCAACTCTATCATAATCTGATTCAGCCACAACAGTACCTAGGCACATCAATCAAGGACCCATTGTACTGGGTGCTCTAGAGATACGCAGTAAAAAGACAGTCATTGCTCCAAATTGTTTACAGTCTAGGGCCTGAGTTTACAAGGAGCTTCATGCAAACCTCCACCCCCAACACCACCGAAATGAATGGAGCTCTGCCCGAGTGCAGAGTTTCTTCTAGCATCAGAGTCTAAATTAGGTTACATTCATGGTTAAATCATACTTAAGGACTTACACAAAGTGAAAAACAGAGATGACAATACAAACTATTATGCAAGACATTCAACAAACATGTCATGTAGTTTTATTTACTCTACATGTGGAAATTACATAAACCAATATTTTATTTAGTGGGAATTCAAGTTATACACATTTTGCAGATTCCTGAGATTCTGAATTTTGATTTTTGGTATAGTCTTTAGCAAAAATATATTTTTTTAATTGGATGCAAGTTGGTGTTTTAGTACCAAAGGTCCCTGATTAGTGTGGTAGAAAAATCATTCTTGAGAACAGGTAACACAGGAACGAGGTTTGCATGTTCACTTCTTCGCCGCTCTCAACCAGGGCAACATACTCCTTTAAGTGAGCATAAAGGGAAGACTAGAGAGAAGTCTCTTTATCAATCAGATGGATTGAATTGTTCCGTAATGGAAAAAGAACAATCAACATGAATCAGATTCAACCTGAACACATAGTAAAAGTCAGTCAGTTACCTATTAACGTCCCTTACAGATCAGGTTTCAAGGATTCAGGAATAAAGGCAGTGAATATAATAAAAGAATTTCAAGTAATACTACCCCTAAACGCCTCTGTTCTTTGTGTATCTTTAGTGATTATTGAAATATAACCACTGCCTGTGAAAAAATACTGAGAGAGAGCTCCAGCAAATTCTGATTATCAGTGGTTACAGCTATTGGCAGTTTCAAAAACAAAAAAATCAAAGCGCTCCTTCAGGTTAGTCAGAAAACCATGTTAAATGAATTAAATAATCCATAAATCACTCTCTACAGCCATACTATCTATGAGTGTATGCATGAGAGAGACTTTTCCATATCACTTAGCCTAACACATAATGCAGATGAATAATATCTAGCATATGTCAATTTCCTTGCCTGTTACTCTCTGGTAGGAAAGATTTTCCTGTCTCAAGTGATCATCCTTAGCTCTGAATATTGCTACTCTATTCCGATAAGAGGGCCATTATCTGTCTCAAATATATTTCTGAAAAAAATGTTTATTTTCTCTTTAAAACAGACTACATTTCTTTAAAAACTTTCTGACGTGAGAGTGAAAAGGCAATGCCCCACCTCAGGCCCTAGGAGAGGGCTCTAGAACCTCCTGCTTCCTAAGATGCTCATTTTGAACACTTCTTTGATATGAAATGCCAATCTAGTGGATGTCACCCCTGAAGTGAATACACCTTTTATACTGACTCTAGATTTAGGGGAAGAAGAAGAAGTCTCCCCACTCCCCCTAAATGACAAGACCACGGTCAATTAATTAAGTGGTTTAAAGCAAGGTCCCAACCTTTTCACCTGGTTGCTATTTCCCCAGTAGGTCAGTGGAGATAAGGTGGAGGTGATTATGGTCCCTCTATCCTGAGCATCATCTTACTCTTCTCCCCCCACCCATCTACCCAGAATCCCAACACACAAAAGGAAAGACTCCCCCCCTCTGAAAAACTAAGCTCACCCTCTCAAGTTTCCCTCTCTAAAAATGAGGCAAGGCCTCCCTTCTCCCCCTCCTACCCCCAACATAGGGCTCACTCTTCCCCCACAATCCAATGTCCTCCCGCCAAAAACATTTGGGTTCACACACACCCCCCAGCCAGCCCCTCGCTATCCCCCTCCCTGTCCGGCGTCCTGCGGCTGCCGGGGAAGGAGAAGCAGCAGCCCGGGGCCCTGACTGAGTCTCGGACCCAGGAGCTCCTACCCAGGGCCCTAGCTGCGATCGCCCCGCACTCTCCCCCCAACCTGCGCCGAGCCCCGGGGACAAGCAGGGCCTGAGGCCCTCCCCTTGGAGGGGCCCTCGAGCGGGCTGTCGGGGAGCGGATCTGCCCCAGCCCGGCCCCCCTCACCTTGTAGTACACGTCGAACTGGATGTTCTCGGGCAGACAGCGGATGTCGCGGCGCCGGGCCCGCCCGTAACTATCCACCACGGCCGAGATCGCCGTGTTATAGAGCGTCTCGGGCACCCACTCCAGCTCCACCGCCGCCATCTTGGGTGTGCGGAGCCGCCGCCGCCGCCGCCTCCCCCCCGCCTGCCTGCCCGGCCCGCTCCACCTCCCCCCACGCCGCGCACCCGGGGGGCTCCCAGCGCCCAGGGAGGCCCAGGAGGATCCAGCGGCCGCGGCGCCGGAGAGCGCGCACGGCGAGGGGGTGGGGAGATGAGGCAGGGGGATGATTTGCTCCCGCTGGGCCGGAGCCGGGGGGAGGTGTCAGGGAGAAGGTCTGGGGAGGGAAGGAGGAGGGACGGGAGAGAACGAGGGGAAGTGCAGAGGGGCGCCCGGGGGAGGTGAAGGGGCAGAGAGGGAGGTGGTGACGCCAGGTGGGGGATGAGGTGCTGGGGAGTGAGGAGACGGGGTGAGCGGGTCCTGGGGGGAGTAGGAAGTGGGGAGCAGAGGGGGGAAGGAGGATGCATTTCGGGCAGAGAGGGGGAAGAGAGGTGCATTTGGGTGGGGAGGAAGAGGGAGCTGGTCGGGAAGAAAGGCTGGGAAGATGCCAGGCCAGTGGAACTCCTGGAGATACAGCGGGCCTCAAACTGGTGTCAGGGAGAGGAAAACTCGGCTCTGGTTGTGGAGAGAAGCAGCTGTGAATTTTAGTCACCGGTGCCATGCAATGCCCTGTGTTCTGGCCCCACCAAATTGACTTCTGCATTATTTTCCTTATTAGTGTCGTATTCGTATCCAAAAAACACTGGGGGCTGTCCCTGCTATGAAGGAGGTACAGTCTAATAAAACAAGGGGTGTGGGGGGAAGAGAGAGAACATACAGTACAAGCAAAAAGACTGGTCCTGGCTCTAAATATTCAGTAACTTCCTAACCTGGAAATGTAATTTTCGTTTCTTTTTTTTCAGTTATGAGCTAAAATGTGGATCCCCAGTACCCTTCAGCCTTGTCTTCACTAAGAGAAAGGGTGTTTCGTTTTGTTTTTTTTACTATGCATTAATTAATACATAGTGTAGACAAGATTATTTGTAGTTTTAGCAGGTTGAGGTCATAAACACTAGGGAGGCACTGGAGCTTAGTTTTACCTCAGCTTGCTAAACATGTAAAACAGCAACTGCTTTGTCCTTACTGGAATATAACAGTGTATAAATTACCATGTGTTAGCTAAAACAGGGTAAAATCTAGCTTTTTTCCCCCTGCTGTAGATGCAAACTTTGACTGATTATGGAAATAACACTATCCTGAAGAAGAGCTCTGTATGGTCTTGTCTCTCTCACCAACAGACATTGGTCCAGTAAAAGATGTTACCTCACCCACCTTGTCTCTCTGCTGTCATTAGTCACTGTCCCATTTTTCTCCTTACTGTGTTGTTTCAGAGTTATTTTCTCTAACTTGCCATCCTTATAGGGTCTACCCGTCCTATTAAGGATTGTGATAGTTAGTTCTCTGCCACGGTTCATAGACTTATAGATTGTAGGAACACAGGGAATATTAGGATCATCTAGTCTGAAAAAGAAGCCTATTTGCAGCCACCTACCCAAGCAAAATGCAGGCAGAAAGTAAGAATATGCACAACAGACATTCTCAGAAATCTGCAGAATGTAGGTCTTACAGTGGATTACTATGGCTCAGGATCAGTGTCTGCAATTAAATGCCATGAGTTAAGAACCATGACTTTTGAGTTAGAGACTTCTATATTGTAAATGTTTTTATTGCAAACATAGATAGATAAAATCACAGATCTATACAGGGCCGGCTCCAGGCACCAGCTCAGCTAGCAGGTGCATGGGGTGGGCAAGGGGAAGGAGTGGCACGTCGGGCTCTTCGGCGGCAATTCAGCGGTGGGTCCCTTGGTCCCTCTCAGAGGGACGGACCTGCTGCTGAATGCTGCCGAAGAAGAAAGTGGCTTTTTTTTTTCCCCACTGCTTGGGGCGGCAAAAAGCCCTGGCTTGGGATCCAGCATAGGAGCTGTAGTTCCTTGCCTAGCTCCCTGCCTACAGAGCCAACCCTGGAGCAGGGAAAGAACTACATTTCCCAGCAATCCCTTGGCAGCTATCAACAGGAAAGGGAGAGATAAGGAGTGAGGTAGCTGAGCTATGCTGCAGCTTACTGTGAGTCGAAACGGGTGGCACTGTGAATGGGAAACAAGTATGCCCAAGGGGTAGAAGGCTTTGCCCTAGGTACCGCCTTCAGAAGACTTCCCCAGACTGGATTAGGGATATTGGTTTGACCTCACCTTGCAGCCCCCAAAGAAGGAATTGGGTGGAGTAAATGGACAGTGCTCCTCTTTATCTGAACCCTAGCAAGGGAGGTACATGGATCTCACTAGAATTTAAAATGAAAAGTAAGGGAGGGGAAGCTCTGGACCTGGGCAGCTTTAGATACAGTACCAGGCACTTAGAAGGATTTCAACTTCTGAGCCATGGAAGTAGAAATTGACTTTTCCTTTCCAGATATAGCTAATATTCAGAAAGAGAATCTAGCACCTGCCTTCCAGATTTGAACACCCTCAGAATTCAGCAGTGCTCAAGCTCAATTCGGGCAGCTGTTACTTCATTTCTCCCAAATCAAATATACTGATCCACTGTAACTTGCTGTAGAAAAAGTAGGATAAAATTGAGCAAGAAATGCTTCCCAGTGGTTTTTAGGACTGGAATTGCTATTTTCAACAGCCATTGCCTTTTAGTTTTATTTGTTTACAAGGAAGACAGTAATATTGCATTGGCAAATTCCCCATAGAAAGAAAGAGTGGAACAAAAGAATAATAAAGGCACCTCAACTTTTCCTCATTTATGTAGGACAGTCTTATAATATGCATCCAGATATCCTCCAATCACACAAGCTGAAAATTGTTCCACTTTACTGCAGTCTGTAACCATATGGGAACCAATCCTGTCTGTGTTCTGTGCACTTCCAAAATTCTTGTTGAATGACCTGCCCTTGGAGCGAGTTACCAGTGATCCAGGGTTGGGACAGCAGGAGGGTGCAGGTTGGGGGGAAAGCCCAGTGCTGGGGCATTAGGGAGTATGTGTGTGGGGGAGAACGCAGGGCTGAGGAAGTAGGGGACTGCCGGGGGGACCCCAGGGCTGGAGTAGGGGGCAGACAACATTTTTTTTTGCTTGGGGCAGTAAAAAACCTAGAGCTGGCCCTGTAGCTATAACTGTTCAGAAACGGTGTTTCAGCCTCGATCCAGGATTAGTCCAACCTGCCATGGCCAATGTAGGATTGCTGCCAACAACATATTACTTTATCCTTTCTAAAAGTTCCAAGGGATTGGGCTTTCATCTGTTTCCAATAATCTTGTAGATGTCACTGTCAAAGGGTTTTCTTTTTCAAATACAGGTTGCAAGAGGATATTTTCCGTTTAGGATTTTTTCCCTTGATAGAGTATCAGTAACCATTATTTCTCTTCTCCTTTCTTTTGTTGTCTCTCAAAATGTTGGCTTGCATATGTCTGTTATTGTCTGATAATTCTGCAGAGTGGATAACAGGATACATCCTCACTGGATAGGAATGAGCTTCCCCTGTTGGGATTTTGTAGCATATCCTTCACCCCTTAAGAGTAAATGAATTAAGGTACAATAGAATTATACAGAGGGCAAGTACAGTACATTTAATAATACTTATTACTTTATTCCTAATTGACTTTATGAATAGTCTTTTATATAACCTCAAAATACTTAAAAATTAATTAACCCTCATTAAAGCTCTGTGAGGTTATCCTATCCATTTCACAGATTGAGAGAAAGCAATTGACGTGCCCAAGCATCATAGATTTCAGGGCCAGAGGGGAGCACTAATCATCCAGTCCAGGGGTTCTCAAACTAGGAGTAGGGACCCCTCAGGGGGTCATGAGGTTATTACATGGGGAGTCATGAACTGCCAGCCTCCACCCCAAACCCTGCTTTGCCTCCAGCATTTATAATGGTGTTAAATATATAAAAAAATGTTTTTAATTTTTGAGGGGGGTCAAACTCAAGAGACTTGCTATGTGAAAGGGGTCACCAGTACAAAAGTTTGAGAACCACTGATCTAGTCTATACTCCTGTACAACACAGGCCATAGAACTTCTCCAAAATAAAGATTGCACAACAAGTCAGTTGTTTTTTTTACTATTTTAAATTTTACATTAATGGTTATTAACCTTGTTAGAAAGGCTGTCTGTGGATTTTCTGTACTTGTGTGTTTCTCACTATTGATAAATGTACAATATACATTTCTTAACTCTCTGGAAAATGTTCAATTGGCAGGAGTGTGGTTAATTCTAATAATGTTATCCAAGTCTGACTTTGAGCTTGTTTTCCTGGTCTCAATTTATTAGCATGCATTATGTTCCATCTCTATGAATTCTGTTGTTTGAGATTTGTCACTTGGCCTTATTATGTCTGACAAATATGCCTGCTTTCTTCGTTTAGGTGGCTTTAATTATAGAAACTGGCTGACCTACTTTCTTCACTGTAACTGTTCTGCAATGCTTACATACACTGCTTATCTGTTTTTATTTTGTAATAATCTTCTGGTTGCTAAAAAATAATATATTCCTTTAAGCCATATTATTAATTTATAAGTAGAATGGGTATCATTCAATGACCTCTTTGATGCAGGTATATTAATAACAATTATGCATGCCCAAGTTACCAAAGTCTGTACGTCTACAGTACAGAGACTATTCCGGCATATCATGTCACTTATGTAGGTACTTAAACTGTATTAAAGGCCCCCTTAACCATCTCTTTGTTAAGCAAAATAGATTTTAATCTTAGAATGTATCACTATAAGTTATGTTTTCTAATCCTTTAATCATTCTTGTGGCTCTTCTCTGAACCCTCTCCAATTTTTCAACATTCTTTTTGAATTATGGGCTCTAGAACAGGACATAGTTTTCCAACAGTGGTCACATCAATGCCAAATACAGACATAAAATAACCTCTATACCTGTACTCAATATTCCCTGTTTGTGCATCCCAGGATCGATTTGCTCTTTTGGCCACAGCATCACACTAGAAGCTCATATTTGACTGTTATCCATGACAATTGCCAAGTCTTTTTCAGAGTCACTGCTTCCCAGAATAGAGTCCCCCATCCTGTAAGCATGGCCAATGTTCTTTGTTCCTAGATGTATACATGTACATTTAGTGGTATTAAAATGCATATTATTAGCTTGCACCTACATGTGTCTGAATAAGTTACCTGTCCTCTTTATTATTTACCACTCCCCCATTTTTTGTGTCATCTACGAACTTTATCAACAATGATTTTATGTTTTCTTCCAAGTCATTGATAAAAATGTTAGATACCACAGGGCAGTGTTTCCCAAAGTTGGGACGCTGCTTGTGTAGGGAAAGCCCCTGGCAGGTGAGGCCGGTTTGTTTACCTGCCGTGTCCGCAGGTCTGGCTGATCGCGGCTCCCACTGACCGCTGCTCTGGGCCAATGGGAGCTGCTGGAAGCAGCAGCCAATATGTCCCTCGGCCCGTACCGCTTCCAGCAGCTCCCATTGGCCTGGAGCAGCGGTCAGTGGGAGCTGTGATCAGCCAGACCTGCGGACGCGGCAGGTAAACAAACCGGCCCGGCCCGCCCTACACAAGCAGTGTCCCAAGTCTGGGAAACACTGCCATAGGGCCATGAACTCATACTTGCAGGATCCCACTGGAAACATACTTGCTCTGTGACAATTCCCTATTTACAATTACTTTGAGACCTAGTAGCCAGTTCTTAATTCATTTAATGTGTGCCAGGCTAATTTTATATTGTTCTAGTTTTTTAATCAAAATCTTATGCAGTACCAAGTCAAATGCCCTGGAAAAGTCTAAGTATGTTAAGTCAACACTATTACCTTTATCACTCAAACTTGTAATCTCGTCAAAAAAAGATATTAAGTTAGTCTGATGGGATCTATTTTCCATTACACTACCCTTACTTAATTCTTTATTAACTGAGTCCTGTATCAGCTGCTCCATTATCTTGCCCAGGATCAATGTCCGCCTGAAAGGCCTATAATATTCATCCTGATTACCCTTTTTAAAAATTGGCACATTGGTGTTATTCCAGTATTCTGGAACTTCCCCAGAGCTCCAGGACTTATTGAAAATCAACATCAATGGTCTATTACTATAATACAAGTTATAGGAGTCTCTGTAGATACATAGACATAATCCATAGTGAAGACCCAACCTACTCCAACCGATGGGGTTTTTCCATTGGTAAAGGAACACCGCCTCACTGAACGATGGTAGGTACGTTGATAGAAGCATTCTTCCATTGATATAGCTGTATCTACACTGGGGGTTAGGTTGGCATAACTGTGTCAGTCAAGGGCATATTTTTTCATACTGAAGTCAGTAGTTCTTCTGCCATTCCTTCCAGGCTAGTACTGATCAGGCCTTTGACTGTGGAGCAAAGACCCATCTTCAGAAAGAGCCTTACGTGAGTTTGTGGTATGTGAGAGGAGAAAGAGTTCCATTACTTATATAGTCCCTGGTATTTTAAGTGTGTTTATATAGATAAATAGGAAATAAACAAAGACAAAAGATGCTGTCATCTTTTAAATGTTTTGTAAACAAAGTTCCTTTTTTCCCTAATACCTTGGATTATGAAAAGTTAATTTTTAAAAAATACAAAGTACATATCACATCTCATGTCTTCATTTACTCTTCCATGTTTCAGTTTGGCCTTTGAAAAATCAGCGAAGAAACTGATCAGCCTAACATTGAGGAGAATGGGAATGTCATAAAAGGAAACCAGATCACAACCTTCTGGTTATAATGTATTCTGAGTGCAAATGAAACCTTGATTGCCACAATATCATCTAAATCCCCTTGGAATAACTGCAGACAGAGAGATTCTATGGTGGAAATATAGAGGCATGAGTTCATGCTGATGTACTTTGAACCTATTGTTCCTATGACCTAAAGTTTTCCAAAACTAAGATTAGATCACTAAAAAGTTATCACTTCTGGCTAACATTGGACTATTTAAATTCATTCCTTACGTACTTGAAAGTTGGACAAGCTGGTGGAACTGTTAGGCTCAGGTTTCCCTTTCTACCTCAGCTGATGTACATGGGGGGAAAAAGATCACTTTTGGCAATGTGGAGGAAAGTTTAATCATTGTGAACAACTGAATTAATGTTCTACCACTTAGTACGTAAGCCTAGAAAGAAGAGGGGAGTTTGTTTTTTACCATGGCACTGAACTCAAAGTGATGGTTCCTGAAAAACTAATACCACAAGTTATATCGATATAACAAATTACATCGATATAATTTTAGTTGCCACTTTATATATATATATGTGTGTTTGTGAATAGAGATTTTTTTGAAGACGTATGTATGCATGTATGAAATAGATACTAACAGGGCTGCTCAAAGAGGGGGGCAAGTGGGGCAATTTGCCCCAGGCACCACAGGGGCCCCCACAAAGACATAGTATTCTATAGAACTGCAACTTTTTTTTATGGAAGGAGCTCCCAAAATTGCTTTGCCCCAGGCCCCCTGAATCCTCTGGGCAGCCCTGGATACTAAAGAGCTATTATGAAGCTAGACATGAGTCTCATGGTTAGAGCAGCAAGCTAGGAGTCAGGACTCTTAGCTTCTTTCTTAGTTCTGTCACTGACTATTTCTGTGACCTTAGCTAAATCACTTAACCATTCTGCCTCACTTTCTTCGACTTGTAAAATAGATCTAATATCTACTTCACAGAAAGAAATGGGAGGCTTCTTTAACTCCCCTCATTCAGGAAGTATGCTGTAATTAGAATACCTATCATGGTCCTTAGATTACTTTGGGTCAAAAAGACAAAAACTTTTAAGGTATTTTGAGATTCTTTGGTGAAAGGTGCTCTATAAGTGCTTTGTCTGTTTCACAGGGGAAAAAAGAATCCTGGATATTACAGATGGAAAAGTCCTCACCTAGTCCATCTCCTGACAAAACAATGTTGTTCCTTACATTCATTTTCTAAAGGTAAGATACTTGCATAAAGCCAGTTGACATATTGACATAGATGAGATTATACCCATGTATAATTGAAGTATTTCATTAAAATGCCAGTGAAAAGTGAGATTTCTCAAAATGTTTAGACAATATTCTCCCATATTTGTGTTTTCTCTGAAGCTTCTTAATCAAGATGAGGGCTTTAAGCTTTGGTATGATTGAGATGTTTGTTCATACTTCAGCAGTTGTGTTAAAAGAGATATTTAAACTATTGGATTCACTTGCTAGGAAAAATGTAAAAATACTCTACTTGCATTTGTAACATAGTCTGCTTATTTTGAAGGGGGAAGGAACTTCATTTACATGCCTAACATATGGACGAGCTCTATCTTCTTGATGTGGACATTACAGGAACCTTTAAAACTATTATGGGGAATTTGTTGGCAGTTTAAAATTGTAAGCTTCTAACAGGAAATAATTAAGCTGTAGGCCAGCAGTCTGATGCATTGGTTCCCATAAAAATTACACAAAGAAAAGGAGAGTATTTGTGTGAACATTCCTCTTGTCAGAAAAAGTTTTCTTCTTTATGCTGACGTTGAGAAAGAATGTCAGCATAGTAAGAGAAGAATGCATTGATCTTCGGGCATATAGAACGTTCTAGAGTGGAGAAAAGAGAATCTAAACTGCTGTCTTTCTGTAGTCTGGCCACCTGGACATCTTGTACCTCTTTCTGAATAATTTTTAAGCAGTGAGATGAAAACAGTTCAATCATTTTACTCTCAAATTTCTTGTGAAATTTTCTCTATCTGTATATAAGCAATTAGATACCAGGAAGCTGTATGTGACCTTGTATTTTGTGTTTATTTAAAATAGTGAATTACTGCAGTTGATTGGTGCAGTGTCCAACTGCCAGCATCGAGATGGAAACATCTTGTCCAAAGAACACGTAGTACAAACGTCCCCATACTAATTGTACTTCATCCCTACCCTGACAGGGAAGGGTGTCAAGGTGGAGATCAGTTTCCAGGCTTTTCCAGTCCTTAGCTTCTCTGAGGAAGATTAACAATAGGGAGGGATGCTATTTGTGGAAGTTAGGGCGACCAGATAGCAAGTGTGAAAAATTGGGATGGGAGTGGGAGGTAATAGGAGCCCATATTAAAAAAAGCCCTAAATATCGGGACTGCCCCTATAAAATCGGGACATCTGGTCACCCTAGTGGAGGTAATTGTGATTAAAGGTATGCCTATACTTCAGTTTAAGATGTAATTGTGGAGCCAGTAGGCATATGTGCTCTAGGTTTAATCTAGCTCAGGGTTTCTCAAACAGGGATCACCGCTTGTGTAGGAAAAGCCCCTGGCGGTCCAAGCCGGTGTCTTTACCTGCCCTGTCCACAGGTCCGGCCGATCGCGGCTCCCATTGGCTGTGGATTGCTGCTGTGGGCCAATGCTGCTGGAAGCGGATTGCTGCTCTGGGCCAATGGCATCTGCTAGAAGCAGCCGCTTCCAGCAGCCCCCATTGGCCCGGAGCAGCGATCCATGGCCAGTAGGAGCCGCCATTGGCCGGACATGTGGACGGGCAGGTAAACACACTGGCCTGGCCCGCCAGGGGCTTTCCCTATACAAGTGGTGACCCCTGTTTGAGAAACCCTGATCTAACTAATGTGGATAACAATGGAAATGAAGATGCTGTGGCACAGGCTTCAGTGTGAGCTAGCTGCCTCACTTCAAGTCTGCCAGGGACCCTGGGTATATACTCAAATTGCTACTTATGATGGGGTCTGTGTTGCTGCATCTTCACGGCTATTGTTATCCATGTTAGCTAGATTAAAGCTAGTGTAGGTGTGCCTACCATGCTACAATTATTTCTTAATTTGCATTGTAGATGCACCCATAGATACTTGCCCATTAGCAATTCTACCGAGACTTCCAACTCACTTCACTTAGGCCACCTAGCAACAATTAGAGGATAAATAACCTCTGGCCACTATCAACCTAGCTGGGTTTAACATTTGCACTTCACTGTTGTCAAAGCACCAATTGCTAATTAGCTAACTTGAACACCAGTTTTCTAGAGGTGAAAGGCTCCATCTCCCATTGCAAAACCCCTAAGGCATCTAGTCCCTCATTATTTTTAAATTAGTAACAATACAAACTCAAAATGTTTATATCCTCTCTCTCTCCCTATCACTAGAGATGTAATCACTTGAATTAGAGTTGAATATATTGCATACCACTTATCATATATAACGTGGAAGGCTTGGAAAATATTTAACCAAAGAAAAGAGGACTGAGAATTTATTTACCAAGGTCAAATACTCCTTGAATTGGGGAAAGGACTGGCAACACATACCAGCATTCACACCTTTGGAACATTAAATTACACATTCCTGAGTCTTCTTTTTCAGTGGGTTCAGTCTCTGGGTTCATTTGGGTTGGGTTGGGTTTGGCTGGGACTAGAAGAGCCCCTGGCTCTCTCTTGGCTCTGCATCTTCTATGTCCTCCCTCCTCTTCATCTGTACAGTTCTGGAGTGCCGTCATCCAGAAATCACAGAAGATCCACTGCCACTCACAGATTGGTGGTGGGGTTCCCGCTCAGTATGTCATTTAGCTCTGTGTAGTCGCAGTAGCTCTAGGGAGCAACACCAGACCTTTTTGTTGCCCTTCTTTTGGTAGGACTGTTGGAGTTCCTTCTCCTTTGCTCAGCATTGGAACTCATCCCTGCTGTACCCCAGCTTCTGCATCTCCTTGGCACTGTTCAAATCAACATTTTACTCTTGTGGGAATTTTGCAGCTGTGCTTGCACTGCTCCTTCCCCCATTAACTGAGGAAATCCAGGATTTCTTTCCTGGAACAGGCAGAAGCAAAAGGTTTAGCTGCAGTTTTAGCTTTAGCTTTACATGGAGCTATACCTGTTTGCTTGCAAAGATGGGATAGCAAGAAGAAAGGCATTTCCAAAATATGCTGGGGATTTAAAAGTGTACGTATGTAGCTTCTGATTGCTGTGACCCCTTGGTAGAGGAGTTCAAAAATGTCACAGAGGTGGTTACTAATGTGGGGACAGTGGCATTGTGGGATTGTTGCTGGAGGGCTGTTTATTGGAGTACAGCCCATGGAGTGTCCACACGGGCATTGTACTGGTGGAAGAGTGCTGGTAGAGAACTTATGCTGCTGGGGTCTACATTTACTGGCAGAAGTATAGGGTTTTATCAGAACTGAAGATGGACGCATGCTGACAGAAGGCAAGTTTCACCAGAAAACTTCATAGTGTAAACCAGGCTTGAGCTGCTAAAACAATAGTATTACAGGTTACCTTACCACAAAATGTCAGAGCACACCTTAGGCCTTGTCTAAACACCAATGTTGCACTGGTTTAATTTAAATCTATTTTTAAACCAATGTACTTTAACTGGTGCAAACCCCTTTGTAGAAACTAGCCCTCCCTACGTTATGACTATGTACAATGTGGCCATGTAGCTGCATAGCTATAGTGCCATAACTATGCCAGCATAACCCTGTAGTGTAGATGCAACCTACAGTGATGGAAGAGGTTTTTCCATTGTTGTAGGAACACCACCTCCCCAAGCGCTGGAGCTAGCTTGACGGAAGCATTCTTCCTTCAACCTAATTGTGTCTACAACAGAAGTTAGGTCAGTATAGCTACAGTACTCAGGAGTGTGGCATTTTGGCAGCGAAGCCTCTGGATGACACTGCTTCTCAGCGGCATTTCAGTGTATGCTCATCCACTGGCAAGTATGCGGGTGCATTTAGATGCCATGGTGCCCACAGACACCGCATTGGGGACCCCTGCTTCCGACGAAGTGGAACACCCACATCCGACGAAGCGGGTATTCACCCACGAAAGCTTATGCTCCAATATGTCTGTTAGTCTATAAGGTGCCACAGGACACTCTGTTGCTTTTTACAGATCTTGTTCTGTTATATAACCAAGGATCCATCCCTAGCAGTTCAGTCTATCATTGAGGACCCTATTCCATGGGCCCTGTAGGAGCTACTACTGTGATAGCAAGGCTGAGTCAGTCTTCAAAGTGAGGTGAGGTAAAGCCATCAGGGACTAGAGTGAAAGATTTTTAAAGATGCCAATGGCAAGGAGTAAGTTTCAGGACTTTGACTTGGTAGCTGGCATCCTATTGAATAAAGCTGTACTCCCTCCTTGTAAAATGCCTGTACATTTATGGTACTATAGCAATCTTCAGTTAAATTAAAATTTAAATCTTAATAGAGAACTAGGGTGATCAGATGTCCCAATTTTATAGGGATAGTCCCAATATTTGAGGTTTTGTCTTGTACAGGGGCCTATTCCCGCCCTGATTTTTCATACTTGTTAACTGGTCAGTGGGTGACCAGATGTCTTGATTTTATAGGGACAGTCCCAATATTTGGGGCTTATTTTTATATGGGCTCCTATTACCCCCCACCCTCTGTCCTGATTTTTCACACTTGCTATCTGATCACCCTATAGAGAAGCCTCTGAAGTGGACGTGGGACCAGCAGAAGCTTTTAACGCAGGGTGGATAAATGGCCAAAGCCCCTCGCTGCCCGCGGCTCACTGCAGGGGGCACTGCAGAGGATTGTTGCAAGGCCCGAGTCGCGGACTGGCGCAGGGGGCGCTGTTTCGAAGGGCGGCGCGGGAGGTACAGTTAGCCCTGGCGTGTGGCAGGGGGCGCTGCGCCTCGGAACTCTCAGGTTCTGGAGGTTCCATCGGGAATTGTTACATGAGCGCAGCGTTCGGTATCTCGGACATGCCCAAACAGCGCCTCGAACATAAACAATAGTCACCGGCCGCTGCTGGAGCTGCTGGCGGGGGAGCGCGCTAGAGCCGCTCGGCTGGAGACCCCGCGCTGGTTCTTTGGGGGCCTGCTACCGTCGGAGAAGCGGCTCCAGCCCTTTCCCGCGTCCCCCCATGGAGGGTCTGTACTCGCTGGGGGTGAGCGTGTTCTCCGACCAGGGAGGCAGGAAATACATGGAGGATGTGACCCAGATCGTGGTGGAGCCGGAGCTGCCGGCCGAAGGGGAGGAGGGCCCCCCTTACAAGGGCGGATCGGTGCCTGGAAGCCAGCGGGCGGCCGAGTCCAGGGGGAGGCACGACCCCCTGTCCGCAAGCTGCCGGAGGAGAGGCGCTAGCCCGAAAGCGGCGGAAGAGGAAGAGCAGTCCCCCGGCTCCAGCCAGTGCCTCCGCCGATCCGTGGCCTTCTTCGCCGTGTGTGACGGGCACGGGGGCAGGGAGGCGGCCCAGTTCGCTCGGGAGAATCTCTGGGGTTTCATCAAGAAGCAGAAGGGATTCTGCTCCGCGGAGCCGACCGAGGTGTGCGCGGCCCTGCGCAAAGGCTTTATTGCCTGCCACTGGGCCATGTGGAAAAAGCTGCGTAAGTTACAGGCGCTGCCAGATCTGTTCAACTTCTCCCTAGCTTCTGCTCCTAATCTTCACCGCCCCTCCGAACCGTTATCAGGGCGGTAGCCTCCCCCCTTCCTGCTTCCCCCCTGTCCCTCCCATTTGGGAATTGGCTGGGCAGTGATCGCTCCCCCCTTTTAGGAGCAGAGCAGTCGCCTTTTTACTTCTCTGCCTGCTACTTTCCCCCTGTTCCCTCCAATTTACACCCTCGACCCGGCGTAAAAGGGCAGCACCTGTCTACCCCCCGTGCTGTCCTATTCTCACACCATTTGGAAACAGATCAGTATTATCCTGCACTGAGAACAAGACCCCACCAAGTTTCTCTATGCGCTATTAGTGAGAATGGGAAACACACCCCGGTTTCAGCCATCTCTTTCTTCCTTCACTTTCGATCCCCCCCCCCCTTTTTTTAAACATACTGGTGAGTTACATGCTTGCAAAGTTTCCCTCCGTTGTTGCTGGAAACAGGACACTAACTCTATCATTATAATTGTTTCAGTCTACATGTGGAGAGGCTGCAAATGTGTCTCTGGGGGGAAAATGGTTTTCTGGTTCAATCAAGACATTTGGTAAAGATGATATGGGGAAGGGAAAGGACCCCATGCTGTGATGGATAGACATTGTGATGGATAGAAAGGCACTAGGTAAAGGCTTTGGATAAAAGAGGAGAGGGTGATTGTGAAGCTGAGCTAACAATGCAAGTTGGAACCCCTGCTAAATCTGTTCTCTAGATCTTGTTATTTTATGGAGTTGTGCATGTGGTCACTTCCAGGTTTTCCTTTCCTAGAATGCCCTGAGACCAAATGGGTCCCTTTCTAAGGACCTGGTTGACGTTTTTTCTCAATTGCTCCCTCTCCAGTTCTGCCCATTAATTGCTGATGGAAGGATTCAAAACATGCCTGCTGCAACCGGGATTATTATTTGTTACTTGTTGTTGTACTATTTGAATATCCGGAAATATTCTTGGTATGTTCCACAACAAAGAGCACAGTCCCTACCCTGAAGACCGTACAAGCTAATAATACAGCATGACATAAGTGAATGTCCTAATTATGCAAGAGAAGAGGGAAAAATTTAGGTGATGATGTTATCATGCATGTGATGTTTCCTTTAATAGGTGAGACTGCAGAAGTAAATTTCATGAGGATTTTAAATGTGGTGAGGATTGTGGCTTACTGATTAGTCTGAGGAGGCTTTATGCATATGGGACATCATGGAAGAAAAGCATGAAGACAAAGGGGGTATGAAGGCTGGCAGGGAGAGGGAACACACAATGAGACCAGGTCAAAGTTGTTGGCAGGAGCACTGTGAATATTGGGCCTTGAAGTCCAGGATAAATTAGGCTTCCATGCACTTACACAGCAGGGACCCAATGAAGTGATTCAAAGGGAATGACACGGTTGAAGTAACAGTTGAGACTTTTGCAAAAACATTTTGGATAGAGCAGGGTTTTCAGGGGTAAGATAAGTGTTGGAAAGATCCTGAAAAAAACAGGTTGCCATAGTTGGAGTGGGGGAAAAGTGGCTGTTGGGGCAGAAAGGAAGGAGTGGATTTTAGAACTATTATAGAGGAAGAAGTAGCAGAACTTGATCAAAGCCTGGATATTGGGGAAAAGAGAGAAGTGGCAGGTAACCCCCAGATTATGGGCTTGCATGACGGGAAGCAGGGTGGTGATATGGATCAAAACAATGGGGAGAGAGAATGGAGGAAAAAGATCATGAGCTTGTTTTCTAGTTGTCTCCCTGCTAAGTGTGGTAACCAAGAGTGGTTTTCATAGCGTGTGTAACCCTCCCCCCCCCCCCCCAAAAAAAAAAAAAAAAAAAAAAACAAACAACTATTGACATGATGTAGGAAGCGCTATGAGCAACAACTGGTGAGTAACAAACAGAGCTTCTGATGTATAACTGTTCTAAACTGTTTTCAAGGACAGCAAAAGACAGAACACTGCCTTTTGCTGGTAGTTCTATAACTCCTCTCTAAGTTTTGCAGTAGGCCGTCCTCCCTGGTTTCTGGAGCACAAACTTGCTAGCTTTTGCGGCAGGTGCAAGAAAACTAGAGGTTTTCATTTAATAAAATATTCAGATAAATACTCCATAGTTAAGTCAGCCTAACTCCAATATAGACAAAGCTAGGTTGATGGAAGAATTATACCAGCAATCTAGCCTCTTGGAGAGGTGAATTAACTACAGTGATGGGAAGAACCTTTCCCAGCAATGTAGGAAGCAACTACGCTGTAGCAGTGTGGCTGCCGCTGTAGTGCTTGTAGCGTACACATACCCTGAGTGACTGTCCATGGTTACAGCCAATAAGCCATTGACTCAGATATTTCCAAGCCTACGACCAGGGTCCTGCAAGAGGGATCTGTCTTTGTTTTGTGGGCAGAGTAAAGCTGAGGTAGAGGAGCATTACACTGGATTATAAAACTGCGGCAGTGTGTAGCAAATGCTTTGTTGATCGATGAGGAAAGAGGGTCAGAAAACCAGCATGGGGAGACCAGAAACAAAAGTTTATTTTTTAATACTCTACCATGTAGTTGCACAACTGTAGTAACGTTATTAGTTTTTCTAACACTGTTTTGCCCATTTAAAAAACAAACCAACACCGTTCCACAATTTATGTAGGGTTGTAGTGATATTTTGTGTGGAAGGAAGAAGGGCTTGGGGGTGTGTGAAAACAATACTCCCCATCTTGTTGTTTTATTAAATATCTTGCTACACAGTGACTACAACTAGCTTATGTGTAGTTTAATGGCAGGCTTAGAACACTTGCATTCCCTGGAACCAGCTGTTCCATTCCTGACAGAGTTGACTTATCTGATTCCATGCTTTCCAAGGTATGTGGGTTGAGTTCCGTGTAGTCTGCTGTCTGAGTCTTTTGGAGGAGATCTTAAACAATGAGATCCTGTTTTGGTCTGAATGAATGTGTTTAAAAAACAAAACAGAATAACCACAAGGTCCTTTCTTCAAGAGACGGGCTTTGTTCTGTTGTTCTTGTTCAACATTTCTCTTTTGCCCACTATTGTGCACACTGGGCTGGCTGCACTCCTTTGTAATACAAACTCCAAGGTGGTGTCTGTTTTGTCAGTTGGGGTGGGGTATTTGTATGTGTGACACCTGTTTAATACTAACTTGTAGTAATGAGTAAATTTCTAGTTTGTCAAGCCCGGAAGGATTTTCACAGGTGGAAAGAGTAGGTACCTGTCTTAACATGTCTCCAAACAAGTTTTCAACTTGCCCATTTAAAATTCGTCACCGTAATGGTTCAAAATAATGTTCCTAAATTGCTCTGGCCCATTGCTGTATAGTATTGTATGTAGCCTTGTCTATAAAAAGCCCGATGAAGATTTTTTAACACTGTGAACCAGTTTACCCACTTCTAATTTGGGGGCTGTCTGTGCCAAAAGTATTAGTACATGTTAGCACATTTGTCTTCTGCTGTTAAGGACATCCCAAAATCTAACTCCTTTTAAAACAAACAGATACTGTGTGGGAAGAGCTATATGTGTCTATAACTATCAGGCAGGTGATGGTGTTAGTGCACAGTTACAGCTATGTGATAGACGGACGTTGACACTGAGAATATAATTATATGATTTAAATTTAAATGTTGGGATACAGATCCACAGAAGCGAGAAAACTATTGTTGAATTACATTACTTGGACGGAACAGCAGTTTCCCGTTGTTCCTCTGTTGCTGAACATGTAGGAGAGATTATGTTGTTTACAGGCAGTGCGGGTATAATTCTGAGTGGTGAATGCAACTGTGTGTTGTTATCTCATCTCAGTATTCCTCTTCTGATCACTGTCAACTTAGTGCACAATAAAGTGGTCAATAATTTGTCAACTTGATGTACAACTTTGCCTTTATAGTTGGGTCATCTTGATCTTGCCTTGCAATAGTCCTATAACTGTCAGAAAACCCCCTATTTATAAAGAATCCTACTGACAATCCCTCAATCTTAAAGGAACATTACTAAGACCCCTGGTATGCATTGTGTGTGGTTTTAAAACAGATTATATAGACTTCATAGGATAGCGTAATTGAGCGAAGGCACCTTCTCAGTGGCCAGGTAGGGAAGAGGAGGGGAGACTCAAGGAACATATGGGAGCCATGGCAGTATTTTGAATGAGGGATAGCAGCAGTTGGAACCAGGGGCTTGGGAAGCTGTTGCAGCGTTTTGGACAGGGAGAAAACCTAATGCTGTCCAGAACAAACAATGCATTATGCCTTTTAACTGATAAAGTGGCATGTGCTCTCAGTGCATCAGATTTAGGAAAAATAGCTTTTTGTCCACCATATTGGATTATCTGGAATATTGGAGTCTGGTATAAACACAGTGCACTGGACTTGTTTTGTCAAAAGGAAACTTGGTCTTACATTTCATGTGTACGCTTAATGAAAGGGGGAAAAAAAAGCTTGAAAGATGCATGTTGCTGGGTTGAGATAATACTCAGTGGCAGGCTACTGAAGTCCTGTTGAGACCTGTGATCCCACTGAAACAAATACTGAACTTAAGCCTCAGTTCCAGATCGCCAGATCAGGTGTGGTTAGGTTTATGTGTCAGCACCTGGCTTCTATACACTACAGAAAATCTGAAATTACTGTGAGAATCACCAGTTATCTAACACAGCTGTTTTAGTGCAGTGTATCCTTCAAGGCAACTAGCTGCAGCTCAAGAGTTAACTGGGGAAATGGCCACATGAGAATAGTTGTGTAGTCAGTTGTGGATTCAGCTTCATACTTAAAAACACAAAACAAACCACAAACAAACAGAAAAAGTTAGGATCATTTGTCTGACCATCTGGTGTTGTGGTTGTAGATGCACCTGTAACAACCTGTTATGTCTTTAGTTTACATTTAGCAGGATGAAAAAGAAATGTACATCTTTATATCTTAGTAATTAAAATGGGAGTCTGTCTAGTCTTGGCTTGACCCTTGCTTTGGAATTAACACTGAAACAATTTGTACCAAGAGTCCTTATTTTGGAAATAAAAGTGCATACCTGACTACTCCTGAACCTTTTATTTAGTGTAAGAAAAACAAAAAATACTTTATTAGTGTTTAAAAACAACCATTCTGCATTAGGGTTTATGAAAAGCCTGATTTTTTTATTTTTTTTTTTAGTGGTTAAAACAAGGAAATTGAATTGAAACTGCTACTCTTAACACTGGGCTTTTTGAAGGCCTTAAAACAATGAAGGGAAGAGGGGATCTGTTAGCCAACTTAAACCTGATGACCTAAGCATGAGTGAGATTCACCTTGCATTAGCTAACTTGAGTTAACAACACTCCACTACCCCAGTGAAAATAAAGCCGAAGTCTTTTACATGTGTTCAGCATGACAGCACTTTTCTAAAGTAGGCAGATATCCTCATTTTTTGAAGTGAGAAGAAACTTGAGGCATGTAAGTTCCTTCCCCCAAAGTCATGGTTTTTAGTAATTGATTTGGAGTCTCGACTCATCCACTGATGTCTGATCAGGTCTGCGTTCTTTGAAAGTAGTATTAACAGAATCCTTAGTTCTTTGTTTCAGACTATATACAAGTCACTGCTGCATGTCAGATCCATTTTGGGCTAATGGTCATGGATAAACCCTATCACCACATTTGTTTCAGCTTTTTTAAATCTTTTTTTTGTGTGGCCAATGATAATGAATGTACTGCTTGCCCACAGAACAAAAAGGATTTTAATAATTTGTGTTTACTAGTTAAAACACACTCTCTTGTAGTCTGAGATAGCATGGTCTGAATCTCTGAAGAAAGTCCTATTCTAGATTATATGTAGTATTCACCACTAAAACAAATCAAGGCTTAACTCGCTTAAGCCCCTTAATGTAGTGGACCTAGGTGTGGCTTAGTGAGAGCTTAAAATCATGTGGTCTTGCTGTATGTTTTGTTTACCAATGTGGGATTTTGGTTCAATGCTTTTCATTTTACATAAACGCTAATTTGATTGTCTAATACATTTCTTTATTGCAAAAAAGGGTTTGTTGCAGCTAATGACTTCCTACCAGTGTATGTTGTTGTGTAATAAATGCACAGGTTAAATGGAAATGAGGATTTCAGAGTTCTGACTCAATCTCACCATTTTATGAGTGTATTAAATATATCCACAGTTGTCATGCTTGTTAGACAAAGCCCTTTTGGATCCACCTGTCAGGTCAAATGCAGTTTGTGTTCAATAAATATCACTGGTCTATAATTTTTGAGAAGTCGGCTGCTTCAGAGATAAAATGTGGTATTTATTATGTATTTTGATGTGCTGAATTCAAATATGACAATTAAAACAACTGATTGGCTACTGTTTC
>NC_133788.1:18159118-18196317 GCF_003597395.2 Chelonoidis abingdonii
CTCACTGATCTCTTACTCCTACCTTAATTATGGTTTTGTTCAGTGGCTTCCTCTCCTGGTCTCAAAAGGTATTTAGGAGCCTCTCCTTTAGTCCTTCAAACTGCCTGGATGCAACTAGAACAGGAGTACTTGTGGCACCTTAGAGACTAACAAATTTATTTGAGCATAAGCTTTCGTGGGCTACAGCCCACTTCATCAGATGCATGCAGTGGAAAACACAATAGGAAGATATAAACACAGAGAACATGAAACAATGGGTGTTACCATACACACTCTAATGAGAGTGATCAGTTAATGTGAGCTATTACCAGCAGACGGGAGAGAGAGAAATTTTTGTAGTGGTAATCACAATGGTCCATTTGCAGCAGTTGACAAGAAGTTGTGAGGAACAAGGGCGGGGGAGAGGGAGGGCTAAACATGGGGAAATAGTTTTACTTCAAAGTTTTATCCCCCCCCCCCCGTTCCGCACTTCTTGTCAACTGCTGCAAATGGACCATTTTCATTACCACTACAAAAAGTTTCCTGTCTGTCTGTCTGTCTATCTTCCTACTGTATTTTCCACTGCATGCATCTGATGAAGTGGGCTGTAGCCCATGAAAGCTTAAGCTCAAATAAATTTGTTAGTCTCTAAGGTGCCACAAGTACTCCTGTTCTTCAAACAACAGAATTTCTGGGCAAGATTTTTAAAGATTATCCATGTCTCTGACTGAAGATTTTCTTTCCAAAGAGGGAATCCAAATAATTTTTTTTTTTTTAAACAATGGCTAAGAAAAATGATAATTGATGCATTTGTGTTTGAATGCAGCCGCCCACATTGTTTTCCTGACTCTGCCTCCACACATTCCTTCTGAATGTTTTATCAGCTTAATCTATACAGGCCAAAGTAATATTTCTCTTCAAGATTAATTAGCGAGGGCCTTTCTCCACAGTTGTTGTTGATATGGTGGAGTGCCAGCTCTGTTATAGTTCAGGTTTAGAATAGTGTTCTATTTCATGCTGGACTTTTTTAAGTGCTTTAAAATCTCCAACGTTACTTAGCCATGGCCTGTACTGTGTGTGTGTAATCGATCTAAGTTACGCAACTTCAGCTATGTGAATAATGTAGCTGAAGTCGATGTACTCAGATCGACTTACCGTGGTGTCTTCACTGCGGTGAGTCGACTGTTGCTCCCCCGTTGACTCTGCCTGCGGGTCTTGTGGCGCTGGAGTTGATGGGAGAGGGCTCTGGGGTCGATTATCGCATCTAGACTAGACACGATAAATCAATCCCTGCTGGATCGATCGCTGCCCACTGATCTGGTGGGTAGTATAGAAATATCCTTTGATTCCTTTGAAATTTGGCGTGCCTTATGGGGGAAAGTGTAGGATTAGTGACCCCAATTTAGGGTCATTTGGAAAGGGGTTTTTGAGGTACTCCCCCTCCTTGGTGGGGGGCAGCTTTTCTTAAGATTCATGGATTCTGCCAGGGCTGCAATCCTGGCACAAGGGTCTTAATTACTCGAGAGTTAACCCTAGAGAGTGCATGGCACCCAGTATCCCTGGGGGGAGCAAAATTGGAAATGGTATTAGGGAGAGAGTTTAACTCGCTAGTTAAGCATGTGCCTAATTCTTATGCACCAGCTGGATTACCGTGCACACAGAGTACCCAAAAGACTTTCTAGCCTGCCAGTTTCCTTTGCAGCTGGTCAACTAAAGGGTGTATGCAGAATCTCTTGATCCTGATCTACCTTCAGCCAATGTTCAGTTTTCTGCCATTGAACTGATAAGGCTTGAAGACGTGTTGCTAAAATCTGTCTTTAAAATAAAAATGGGGAAATGCAATCAAACTGTTTTTGAAAATAAAATAAATTAAATATGTGAATGCTTGCTGGGAGGTGAAGGAGCGAAGGAATGGGGGGGAGTAAGTGGAGAGGTGTTTGGGACTCCAGCAAGGGGAGGTGAATTATGGTGATGTGGGGTGGGGAGAAGGGTTGGAGGGCTCAGGTGAGGGGGAATGAGGGTTCTTCCCTTGTAATGATGTAATTCTCCCAGGTTAAAGCACTTGGTTTCAAGGCCTAATATTCTGATCTTGCTGTATGTTTTCATTTCTGTCCCAGAACATATGGAGGCTGCAACAAGGAGCATAGTTGTCTTGAAAGGTTCGTGAAGTTGCTGGAACCTGAAGATAACTCATCCTCCCTTTACTGATGCTTGTCTGATTAAATAAGTATATCAGGTTCCTCATGTTGGTTTTGTTCTATAATAAAGTGGATGCCATAGGAAAGTACATACTGTACTAGTGTATTTACTGTACTGTGCTATTTCTGATAGGTGGAATATATACTGCAGTGGAACATACTGTACTATGGGAAATGCAAACTCTTTAGTGGTAACCATTGTAAGTGTAAATTGTAAAGTACAATAGATAAAATATGCCAGAGAAATGAATCCCCTTTCTGTAGAGTTTACAATCTAAGTTCATAAGCAGGTGCAGTGCTGAACAAGCATAAGATGAGGTTGTTGTTGACAGTTGGTTTCATGGAATAGTGACCTTTCTGATGTTTGAAGGAGGGAGGGAGATTGTGAGGCTAGGTGTATCTTAACTGGGGGGCTGCTCCAAACATTAAATTGGCTATAGGAAAAAATTGTCAGATCAGGAGTGTAGATGAAGTAGACAAAGGGAGCAGTTAGGAGAGAAATGTGGGCACAACTTTTGGAGCAGGAGGGTAGCGTAGGAGATGATGAAGGTAAATGTTGGCAGGGGCAGAGTGGTGACTGAGAAAAAGCAAGAATTTAGTGAGAAGAGGTTTGAATTTAATGTGGAAGGGGAGAAGGAAAAGCCAGTGTAGATATTTAATATGTGTTTAATTCTGAATTGGAGGGCTATCTCTAGGGTAGTAAGTTTTATATGGGGCTGCGGGATAGCAAACATAAGAAGCTTATGCAGTTCTGTCCTCAGTTTGGACATATGAATAATTTCCCCTGGGTGATGCAAATAGACAGTTTGTTTTGAACTACTCTTTAATACCAAAATACACATAGATATCAAGGCAGTCATTCTGTTACCTGTAAGGGTTTGTAATGTCCAAACAACTAAGTGAGCTGATTTATCTGACACTCCTACAACTTCTAATAGGGAGGTGAACTGTGCTAAAATCTGTGGGTTTTATTTAATGTAGACAGATAGAGACTATGAAGGCCATTTTCATTGTGACTTGTGGTAAGGCTTGAAACAGATGAAGAAGAAACACCTATTCCAACACTCAGTTTCTAGTTTGACTGACACTGGTATGATTTGGCCTGAATATTACTTATTAATCCATTCTTGACATCATTACAAAATATTTTTCTTCAGGTAGTTATGATATCTTGGGGCTTTTTAAATAATCTCCTAAGGGGGGATTAATGACAAGTTTCAGAGAATAAAAATGTAGCTTTTATTTCTCATTGCAGCAGAGTGGCCAAAGACCATGACTGGCCTCCCAAGTACATCAGGAACTACCGCCAGTGTGGTAATTATCCGTGGGTCAAAGATGTATGTGGCGCATGTCGGAGATTCAGGAGTGGTGCTGGGAGTCCAGGATGACCCCAAAGACGACTTTGTTAGGGCCGTGGAGGTGACACAGGACCATAAGCCTGAACTTCCAAAAGAAAAGGAGAGAATCGAAGGGCTTGGGGGCAGGTAACTCTGTGTTTTGTTTCTCATTTCAATTTCTCACGTCACTGTCCTTGTCCTGCTGATCGAATGAGTTCAAGTCTACTTATGCATTCGCAGCTCTGTGAACCTGTTTGAACCTCTTCTCTGTTTCTGCCATTTGGGCTCTGACTATCCAGCGGGTTAGCCGTGCGGAAGTAGCTGTGTTATTTTAGTGTCTGGTACTAATGCCATTTTGCTGGAGGTTTATGGGATGGGGTGATTTTTGATTTCCAAATGGAAGCTCAATGAAATCTCCAAAGTGAGAAGTATATCTGGGGTTCTGAAAAAAGTGGGGGAGGAAGGGAGGGTTGGTTGCTGACTGACCTTGTTCTCCTTGGCTTAAGAGTATTTGAAAGAGAATTTTTTTTTTCCCATGGAAATATTAACTATGAGCTGTAGAGCGCTTTTTCTATCAAATGAAGAAAATATTAAGGTTTTGGTCGCAACACAGTGTTCATTTTGCAGTTGGTAAGGCCTCTATTGGAATACAGTATCCTGTACTGGCAAAAGATGGTATCTTCCATATCTAATTAGGATCTATCTGCTCTATAAAAGTAAAATTTCTAATGCATTTTACATTGCGCTTGAGGTAACAATGCCAACTGTAGAACAGGCCTTGCAAGACTTTTCTTTAAATAAAACTAAGATCACAGATAAATAACAGAACACTGTATTTAAACACTGTAAATCTGAACATTAAGTCATAGTATTTGAACATTGCTACCTCCTCTACTTGCCAAAGCTGACTTTGGGTTTCTTTTCCATGAACTGACTGATGTTAAAATATCCAAGAAGGAGTCAAATTGCAGTTCATGCATGTTTCCTATAGCTGAGAGGTAGGGAAGCAAGCAGGAAGCCTTGTCAGATGGCAACCGTGCTGTGAAACAAACCTCAGGGCTCAAATCTGGCACAGCTTCATATGAGCCCTATGCTCTTTTGTTCAACAGTACTGCACCAGATGGATGGGCACCGTTCCCTTCTTTTAGCAGTTCAGAGCACAGAGATCACTGAAGGTTTTCCTGTTGACATTGTTCACACAAGAACCCTGTCAGCTCATTAACCTTCAGATATTTGTGTCTTTAGCAGGTGGAAGCAGATCAGCTAGCTGCATTTGGGATAAGAGGTTTCTGAAATGATAACTTGCTGTTTTACTAGGTTAGTGCCTGTAGATGTTACAGGTTTCCAAATGTGCTTTTCTGTCACTGGCTGAAGGACAAGGAATATATTTTGAAGTTCCTAGTTGCAAGTGGGCAATTCCCAGAATTTCCTTTTTTACAGAAGTGGTGGGGATTGATATTGTCGTCTTGTTGGTGGTCCTTCAGCTTTTCCCAGAGTTGGTGATGAAACTGGCAGAGACTGCCCAGCTACTTCCAGAACTGTGAGAGTGCCACTGGGCAGGAGTATAGTGGGATTGTGCTAGCAGGACATCCTCACTTCTCGTGAGAGAGAGGGGAAAAGGTGATGGGAGAAGAAGAGAATTGGATCTGCTAGTCAAATTAAGAAAGCTTCCCCACTAAAAATCTGTTTAAATGTCAGTGTGGGATGGGATCTTCTTCCAGGCAGAAATAACATTAACATGATTTGGCCATTAGGGTTCCAAATGGGCATGGTAAATCTGAGGACATAGTCTTTATGATTCTTCGTCCTATGCATATCACACCATGCCATGCAATAATGGGGCTCAATTCATCACTGATGTAAGGGCTTCAAAGTCCCTGGAGTTGCACCTGGAATAAATGTCATACAAGGAGTTTGGAGGCTGCTCCATAGCGTTTCCGTGTCTAATTGCCTATGGCTATTCCATAAGTGAAGCTAGCTTTGGTGCCTGGTCCATAACTTCTTGGAAAGTAAGCTTATTACCAACCTGCACCAGTGTCTTTTTCCGCTACCTCTTCTGGGTATATGGCTTATCGTCTCTCACCACAATAAGTCTCTTATTCCGCATAGCTTCTCCTTCATGTCCCCAATAACTTTATATGAGCAAACTAATTTCACTGCTCAACATCTGAGAGCAGGTGTTAAAATTTAAATGTAGAGCTGTTTCTTTCATTTGGGCTTGAGAGCAGATGATGACTGTTCTGTTGTTTCTGCCTCCTGTTGCTACTCTAGCAAGAAAACCTCTACATTAAAACTGTTTAAAGTGGCTCTTTTCATTTTTTTTTTTAAACCACTGACTCCTGCTGCTGACTATCAGAGCCATGGCGGGTAGTAAAAATGAAAGAGAGAACCCTAAATAACACTGTCCCTTTGGGATTTGACATTGATATTATGCAGCCCAGCATCTCAGGGGAACAAACTTTGTTTGTCTTCTCCTCTGATGTGAGGGAGACAGACATTTAGTGGCATTCGGGTGATCAGCAAGAAGCCAAAAATCCCCGTAGCTTTTCATCTCTTTTTCTGTCCCCTTTGCCTCATCTGCCAAAGCTGGGATAAAAACCTCAAATTATCACAATCTCACTGTTTTCTGAAGGATGCGTCTACACTGCAGGCCGTAACTGAGGTCATAGCGTTAATTCCATACATAGTAGGACTAACTGTTTCTGTAACTTAAACCATACAAAGTCAGCTGGGTTGTGACTAATTGTTTTTTTTAATCTCCACCCCTTTGTTTCTAATACCTCTAGTGTGATCAATAAGTCTGGTGTGAATCGGGTTGTCTGGAAGAGACCTCGGCTGACTCACAATGGCCCTGTGCGGAGGAGTACAGTCATTGACCAGATTCCATTCCTGGCTGTGGCACGAGCGCTTGGTAAGTGGTGTCCAGGCCTAGCACCGGTGAAGTAAGAGACCTAAATGTTGAAGCCACAGAACAAACAGTGTTATCTTCTTATAGAAGGGAAGGTGTCCCTGCGTAAAGAGGATCAGAGCAGTGTGAATAGAAAGTTTCCCAAATAGAGCTGAAGAGGGTTTGGCTTAATGGGTGAGTGAAAGCTCTCCCCTGTGATATACAGAACGTGTGTCCCTGTTAGTCTTGCGAAGCTGGGTTCTTCACTTCAACACAAGTTTTTTTTTTCCCCCTTAAAGGTGGTATGTATCTGTGAGCTGGAGGGCATGTTGAGTCTTCTCTGTTGAAATAAATGGAAACCACTCCAGAATGCTTGATGGGGTGATATCCAGCATTATTGAAGCAAAATGTGAAAGACCTGATTCTTCCCTTTGTGATGCCTACTATTTTCCATCTAAAGATCTCAGGAAATAACGGAAGAATTACTGCCAAGTATAAGACTTAGCCATATATTTGTACATACATATTTTTGCCTTTGGTGGTCCTGTAAAATGGTTAGTAGGGGAAGCATGTTGGGCAGAATCATGTTCAGAAGGCAGATTGGTCATGTGTTTTGGGTCGGCCATGTATTGTGTAAGAACTCTTGGAGGAAAAGCTTTGTAATTTGGCAGCAGTTGGCAAAAACCACTTGATGTCCCTATATGCTGAAGTCTTTTCTAGTCACTTTCTTCCCCTGGATTTAAATGCTGAATCTAGCTTTGTATGTACAGCTCTCTCTCTTCCTTCCCCCTCTGTGCTCTTAGTTGGGAATACTCTCTTCACATCTGAAGAAGACCGGTGGGTACAGCTTTTAGGAAAGGTGATTTCTAATTCTTGTATTTTTCTTATAAATACAATACCATGACTTCACTCCTCTTGGGATAGTTGGTCAACACTCTTGTGGCTGCATCATTGTCCCTCAACCAGCCAGTAGAGGCTGTCATATGAGGCAGTCTGGCTTCAGAAGTGTGCTGTCTCACTTAGTAATTGCTTAGTAATATTGCCACTGGCTTACAAGCCAGTGCTGTTTGTGCTTCGCCTGAAACCGTTCAATGCTAAGAGCAAGTGATATTAATCTTTTGTGTGACAATAACAGACACACTAATTTGAATTACATAGCAAGTGTAGGTATTGTGGCAAACTTGGGGTGTGGAGAAACCACGATGAGGGATCAGGTGAGGAACATGGCTTGACATGGCGAAAAAGTAACATGACTGTTCTTTAAAGAAGAGGGGGAGGGATAGGTTAGTGGTTTGAGCATTGGCCTGCTAAACCCAGGGTTGTGAGATCAGTCCTTGAGGGGGCCATTTAAGGATCTGGGGCCAAAAAAAACCACATCAAGGACAGTACTTGGTCCTGCTAGTGAAGCCAGGGGACTGGACTCAATGACCTTCAAAGTCCCTTCCAGTTCTATGAGATAGGTATATCTCCATATATTATTATTTAAATTATATTAGTAGTCTCTGTGAAACATCTTGCAATTGTTCATTATGGTTCAAAACCCCTGTGGGAGACATTATCCTTGTTTTGTAGATGGGGAAACAGAGCCAGAGAGGTTAAGTGACTTGCTCAAGGTTAGGAGACCTAGAGCTGTGAAACAAACCCAGGAATCATAACTTTCACTCTTGTACTCCAGCTACTAGGCAAAACATGCACTTGCTCCCCTTTCTTACAGGTGAGCATGTATTGCTCTGGAGACTGTAAAAGGTAGAAGAGTTTTTAATTTGGTAATAGTTCATTCTCCCCTTTCTTTCTTCCTTTTTGTAGTTTTGAACTGGTCATGTGAATTTTCCAGAAGACTTAACGGTGTTTGGGTCTGATTCCTCTCAGCAAGTCAGACAAAAGAGTTTTGGCTGGGTTCTGTGTGCAGATGGGGTTTCAGCGAATGACCCATCTGTTAGGCTCCTATTGTGGCCTTTACAAGTCTCATCTGGATGGAAAGGGTTGCTGGAGAGTCTGGGTGCAAGAGAGGAGAAAATGTCCTGTGGCAGCAGTTCTTGCGTTCGAAGTCAAGCATGCTTGGATCTTTAAAAAAATGTTCCTAGATGAAGTGAAGATGCCAAGTTTACACTGGTTTGAATGACAGTGTTTTGGTGCAAACTCTTCACATCCTCTCGGTGCGTGATGTATGGCCATCCTCTTGAGAAAAGGAACGCAGCTGTGTTCCTTTCCCTAGGACCCAGATGGTGCACAGATGCTCAGTTTGGAAACAGGATTTGACTCCATGAGGGGCATACTGGCCTCAAAAACTGCTTATGCAAGACCTATCACAACTAAAATCATTCGTTTTCATGCTACTAAGCTTTGTTCGACCACTTGGCTGGCTCCCAGCATTGCTGCTCTGGTTGGCACCAACACTTCATGCACTGGAGTCTCTCCAAGTAATTCCGTTTGCTCTGACACTAATAACCAGGTTAACCCTGACATACTTTTCTGTTACCAGCACTGTAGTCAATTTCACTAGTTACGAGTACAACCAGTGGCTCCGCTGTGCCCAGATTTGGGCATTACCCTAATTTTTTGCAGGATGCTAGTAACATAAAATATAGATACCAGCTGTACAGGTAGCTAAATGATTGTCTAGGCCAAATTTTTTTTGCCAGGGGAACGTCAGTCTGCTAAATAGGCATTCCCATCTGCCTCTAGCAGGCAATGGTACAGAAGTGCATCTGCTCACAGGCTGCAAATTTCTCAACACAGACCAGGTAATTATATCTTGTGTGTTCCCAACTTTTGCTCTTCTGATACTTCGCAGTGTATTAATGAGATTTTTCAACTTCCTGCAGCTCATGTCTGTTCCTTAATCGTTTTTTATTCTGATATGGAAATGGGGACATTATAATTTTGATGATCTATTGACTTTTCCTTCTCTAAACGTGGTCATCACTGTAAGGAATGCAGTGAACGTTTTAAATATAGCCAATGCCATAGATGCCATAGAAAAACAAATATTTGGACAGCAAACATGAGATTGGCACAGTTAATGAGCCATCCTGGTGAAATTAATTCTCCCCAAATTCCCCTTGCTCTTCTACTTTTGGCACACTATCCTTCTGCCCTGAACTAAACAGTGGTGCTGTATATTCTTAAACAGCATCTGCTTTCCACTTCAGTGGTGACTGTAATTAAGTAATGTATGAAGTAATCTATTTATAGCCTATCAAGCCCTCTATCGGATGTGTACGTTTTTAATTAGCTACTTCTCTGTAAAGTGCCTAGTGTGCTCTTGTTGCTATGTAAATGTATGTAAAGTGCCCTTAGATCGTCTAATGACATGCTATAGGGGTGCATACGATTGTATTGTAATTTAAACAAAAATATTTGTACTTAACTCTTCTGAAAAAAACCCACCTTACTGTAGATTGTGCCCAGTTTGGTTTGCAATGGCTATTTAATATACACTGTATAACGCTGTCAAGCCACTCCTATTACAGGGCACTCCTATTACAAGCCACTCCCATTTCAGGAATAGTATTGCAAAGACTCCACTGACCATGCTCACAGACAGCATTTTGGGGAGAAATCTCAAAGAGCAGACTAGCCTCTCCAGAACAGCCATTCTCCAGAAAGCATGTGGTAAAATAGATTTCCCTGCCTCTCCCTCTCCCTCTCCTTTAGAAAGATTGCGAGATGGGTAGCAATTCCATTACATTCCTTATCAAAATTACATTAACCCATTATCTTCTGGCTTCTGCAGCAACAGCTGTGATCAAATATGGCTGCCTTTCAGTGCTCTATGGGTGAGTGGCCGGGTACCTGGTAGGTAGCACAGGGATGCGACTCTTGCTCCCATGTGTTTGGTTCAATTGGAAGAAGCAGTTAGCTTCGATGTAGAAGAAATAATTCCGAACTAAATTTCTGGTCTGTTTTTATCTTTGTTTTCTGGTAGCATCCAAAGGCCCCAATCTCTCTCTAGGCCCTATTATAATATGTCGTGGTGTACAGACCTAGCAAGGACATTGTCTTGGCTCTGAATAGCTTACATGGTAATTTTCAACAGGAAGCAATGCCTGAGTATAACAACGGTAGGAGAAGAGATTAAAGCAATCATAAAATCATGCAGTTATATAGGCCGGCTATGCACACAACCGGATACTTATGAATATTTCTTTAGCTGGTATTTATAAGTTATCTCCTGCTGTTCCACAACCTGGCCAAGATTAGTTGGGTAATACCTTGTGGGCATTGTAGCAGGAGTGGGTCTCGAGAAAGCCTTGCAAATCATGTGGGCAGTTTCTTGATGGGGCAGTGCCTCGGATCTGAACCCAGTTCCTATTTTCTGTAGGATTTTCATTTTTTTGTCCTCAGGAGGACTGGTCCAGAGCCGAAATCTGTAACTGTCAGTGCGATTTATATAGTGTGAGAGGAATAGTAGTTGCAGTTGAATAGTTCTCTTAATTCTTCATAATCAGTGAAACCTGTACTTAGGCACGCCATCGTTAAATTCTTTACTTGACATGGCCACTTTAAGTAGACCCTTGTGATTTCTTGTGTCTGTATGCATGTTTATCATTTTTGTATGTGTGCGCTAGGAAAGCCAGGTGTTTTTTGGGTGGCTGCACAATACAGGCTTGATTCTAATTTTAATAAGTACGTTAGGATTCCTGCTGACACCTAAAATAGATGCATCATATACTGGGGCATTAAACACTAAATGCATAACACCTACAAGAGTCCTGGCTCTTACAGAGTTACTTACATAGGAGCAGCATGCCAGAGCAGCCCATTGAATGCCAGAATTGTCTTGTAAATGTTTTTTTCATGTGCATGCCATGAAATGGTAGGGTGGCAGGTCGAGTTGACCTCAGATAATCTAATTAGGTCCTTGTATAAAGATTTAGTTTTCATGTTCAATGAACTGTTAAAAAAGAAAAATCAGTTACAGTGCAGAGTGGGCATAATTTTCACACCTATGCTTTTTAGGTCACATGTATCTGTTCATACGTAGGATTATTCTTTATGCTGTGTCCTATTAAATTACAGTGTAAGATGTAGATACATAGTAACATTAGAGATCGCAAAGCATTGTCTAGATTCTATTGATAAGAGACTGAGAGGTGAAAACTGTTATTTGATGGTAGCCGAGAGTGCTGCATACTGTCTCTTTATAAGATTTTTTAAAAAAGAATCTTAATATCTAATTAATAGTGTGAGGATTGCTCATCTAAGGTGAAACCTGAATACATTACCCATTTGCTGTATTTGCATGTACACGCTTATGCATCAGGAGATAAAGATTCCTACTGCATCTCTGTTTAACTCTCTATAATCACCCTACATTATGGATTCAGAGTAAAGACATCCAAATTTTTTGAAGATGTATTGTTAGCAGAAATTAGCACTTCTTCTCTCTCAAGAACAATCTTCTCTTTTAAGCTTGCACATCTTTAAGTTGAAGGAAAAAAATGAAGAAAAAAGAAAACCTTGTAGGTTGAAGGTAACAGTAAATATCCCTAACTTTTTTTGGGCTACTTCCACCTTTGAGTCTGACTTTCATTTAACTCAGGACATTTTAAAACAACAAGGTAACGTTGTTGTGAAAGTAAACTAAATCTGAAATATTTTTATATTATTTTCAGCTAAGATTTTTGCAAAAAGAATTTATCCTAGAGATGTCCTTCATTATTCTGTGGAATTCCTCCCCCCCCCCCCCCCCAAAGTTTTCTGTTGAAGAAAATAGCATAGAGGTCTGAATAAAGTACAGAATATACATTTCAGCCCCTATGCAGTGACAAGTCTGTGCTGTCTTCTTTGAGTTATAGGATTCATGTTGGAGCACATTTGGATCCATTTATCTTGAAAGAGAATTTTTTTTCCTTCTAGCTGTCTCTGGAGTTCCCTGTGCATGACTCTTTCTTTCTCTTCCTTGAAGTTGTACTAAAAACCATAATTATTTTAAAGATGGGATCATCTCCATTTTTGGCCACTTTGTTCCCCCTTGTGTTCTTATTTTTCTCTATTCACGCAGCTGGCCAAAATACTACAGAGAAGTGGCTGTCCCTTTGGGATCTGAAATGCCTTCTTAGTGCTCACTGAGGGATGCAGTTCCAGGACAAAAGTCACAAGGCAGCTTTCCATATGCACTTTTCTGTCCTCTCTCCCATTTCAACGTCATAATTCGTAACCTTTTTATTTTTTTTCCTGTGGACCCAATAATTCTTGGGTTCTCTACTCTCCCCTGCCACTCCCCTTGTTTCAGATCCCTTTCAGCTTTAGATGCTTCCTGCATCCAGCCAAGTACACCCCTATGTCTTGTTTGTCCTGCAGGTATAATAAAAGAGTTTATGCCTTATTGGCGTCTGTGTAACTTACCTGCATACTCTTGGCAGTAGCCTCCTGATAGCCTTGCCCTTCCTTTTTCCTAGAGTAAATTTAATAAATTAGGTTATTTTCATCTTGTAAAAAATGCATTACGCTGCACTTGTATGATTTTTTTCCCCTTGTGACTGCAGTAAACATGCCCCCTTGTGGCTATAGAAGAAATAGTTAAGAAATATTAAGCCACTAGCTTTAGTGACAAGTCCTTTTTCCATTTGCAGATGAGCCCAAACGAGCTATATGGTTTCTGTACAAATCCTTGTAGAGTATCCTTTGCTTCCATTGATAGGCCAAAAATCTATGAGATATAAGTTTAATTAAAAAGTTATTGTGGGATAAATGAAATTGGGGTTGTCTTTTTCTTTTCATTGTGACTTGTTAAAGTAGACTCCCCCCCCGCCCCAAAATAATTAAAAGTTGTTTATTTAATACAAAAACATGTTACAGAAATGTAAGGAAAAGGTTTGATTTGAGCATTTCTTCTGTAGCAAATTTTTGCTTTGAGAGAGATAGGAGACTAGACTGGATTGAAGTCTGAGTACATTATAAACTAACATTTAAAAACAAACAAAAAAACTACTTTCCTGGCTGCAGGTGGGATGCAAGCAGATTCTAAAATGTGATCCAAAAATAGAACAATAACAAGTAAGGGGGAATACACTGCTTAATACTTTTAAAAATGAACTGAATTAGGCCTAGACATCACACAGTGCACCAAAAGAGTTGGTATTTTAGGGCTAAATGTTTACTCAATAGAGATGAAACGTCTTTTGTGAAGTGTGCCTGAAATCTTTTTATGTTCATGTAGTCTAAGCACCAGCACCAGGACTGTGCTTGTTGTGGGGAGGGATAGCTCAGTGGTTTGAGCATTAGCCTTCTTAAACCCAGGGTTGTGAGTTCAATCCTTGAGGGGGACATTTAGGGATCTGGGGCAAAAAAAACCCAGAAAACTGTCAGGGACAGTACTTGGTCCTGCTGGTGAAGGTAGGGGACTGGACTTTGATGACCTTTCAAGGTCCCTTCTAGTTCTGTCTATCTATAGTTGTGTAGACATGCATACCAGCTCAGCTTCTGCTCTGGAAACTTACCCTAGAAAATTTATTCTAATGTCAGATTATTTGATCTGCTGGGAGATGTAGAAGGAGTGGTCACCTTTCCCCAAAATACAAAAAATCCTTGGTCATAAGACTGTAGAGTGAAAGGCTTTTTAACAAATGGTTTAACATGTGGCATCGCATGTTTTTAATTAAGAACAGATAGAGTGTGGTCTTGTGAATGGAGTCTGGGAGCCTGCAACTCCTGATTTCTGACACTGGTTCTGCTCCTAGCGTGACTGTGGGCAAGTCATATTGCCTTGCTTCCTCAATTTCCTCATCTATAAAAGGAGGTACCTGCCTACATGGTGAATTTGAATGGCCACGTTCAGAGGAATAATGTTAGGGAAAATGGTTTCAAACCATCTGTGATAAAGAATTCCTTTTGGCAAAATGCGCATGCTTAGCAAAACACGACTTGGAGAGCAGTCTGTCCACTCCAGTTCAATGAGCTTTGGAAATACTATTTTCTAGACCAACTTTCCATCTGCTGTTGCTACTACTAGATTCATTTTTCTTTTCTTGATTTATCTAGACAAGCAGGTGAATAGTACTTCATAGCTTTTGGTTAGCGACAGATACACAGATTTAAAGGCCAGAAGAGGCCCGGTAGAATCATCCTGCATAACATGGCCCGTAGAATTTCACCAAATGATTTCTGCACACAACTTCTGTTTTAGCTAGAGGTATCCAATCTTGCTATAGGAAAGACTGATGATATTGGAGAGTTTTCTATAGGCGCTAGGAAGGATGGGCTTATTATGATTAAGGAACTGGACTGGTACTGAAGTGATCTGAGTTCAGTTCCTGGTGTGCTCTCACAGGCTTCCCGTGTCTCCTTGGCAAGTCTCTTAATTTTTTTACATCTCAGTTCCCTGTCTATAAATTGGGAATGACAATAGTCGTACTTCTTTTGTCGTGTCACTTTATATTGTGAGTTCTTCGTACTGTGTGTTTGATGCAATGCTTACCACAATGGATCACTGTCAGTCAGGCCTCTAGGTGCTGCTGTAAGGCACATAATAATTGCAGCAATGGGGCTTGCGTCCTTCCAACTGACAATGCCAAATTCCCTCCTCCAGCTTCAATTTCAACTTGAACGTAGCCCTCTGAATTAAAAACGTTCAGCCTTTCACAGTGAAGCTTACAGGATGCCGAGCACCTTTAATTCCCACTGGAGCCAAAAGAAGCTGAGAGGGCTCAGCACCAGCACATGATTGGGTCCAAAATGAGTTGTCCAGGAGGAATATTATCAAGTGATGAACCCCGTGTACTGTCTTGTCTTCTGGATTATGGGTCTTGATGTGCGTTTGTGCTGTCTGCTTATTCCATTCTTGGGAGTCAGTTAGCTCTTGACCCAAGACATTGTGGTGATGTCATGCTCAGGAGACCACATCAGTTGTTTTGAAAGCAGGATCATTTATTGTTTATCGTTACTTTACTGTTTTTCAGAAAGTGCAGCAGATGGAGTTGGGCACGTGAGTGTGACATGCAAGCACTCATGTGCACTGATATTAAGATGATTGGTGTAGTATCAGAGTGTGTTACTTAGGACTGTCCATTTTAACTTTAAGTATAACACATCTTCTCTGTATGAAAGAATATCTTGTGTGGTGTATGGTGAGCATAATCCCCATTCTGTTTGTACATAATGGGGAGATTAAATCCTCAAAAGGCACAAGGAATAAAGAAATTCATGTTTCTGAAAAAGAAGAATTGATAAGAGACAAATCTGTGTGCCTGAAAAGAGAAGAGAAAATTGAATTAATTTATACAGTCATTCTCTTGTATTGAACTGAAGCATTTTATGTGACTATGGATCATGCTTTGGGAATCATATAAGTGGTACAGCTGTGAAAAGGAAGTTTTTGGGAGAAAAAGCTACCTTGAGCAAGTTTTTTGCTTTTAGATCCTCTAGAACAGGGGTTCTCAAAACTTCATTGCACCATGACCCCTTCTGACAACAAAAATTACTACATGACCCGACAAGGGGGGACTGATGCCTGAGCCCATCCGAGCCCCACTGCCCAAGGGGTGGGGGAAAGCCGAAGACCAAGGGCTTCAGCCCCAGGTTGGAGGCCTGTAACCTGAGCACCATCACCCAAGGCTGACGCGTTTGGGCTTCTGCTTCAGCCTTGGGCCCCAGCAAGTCTAATGCCAGCCCTGTGCCAGTCCTGAACCACAGTTTGAGAACTGCTGCTCTAGAGCAAGAGGATCCTTCGGGATGTGCGGCAGGAGGAGCGCTGCCCCCCTTCCCCCCCCCCCACCCTTGGCAATTTGGCTGGGAGTCTGAGCGGGCCTTTTTTTTGCTTCAACAGTTCGGCTGAGATGGCGGGGGGGGGGGTGCATGTTCAAAATGTTTTTACTGATGGGGTGTGTGATCAAAAAAGTTTGGAACCACGCGCTAGAGTACTGTTAACCTTTCCTAATGTCTTCTTCCACCTTAAGTCAAGCCTTTTCCCCACTTACAGGTTTCTAATAAATTCAAAATGAAACCTTGCATATTCAACTGTGGAAAACGTGAAAGCTGTCTCTAGCCATGTAAGAATGGGCCAGAGGATGCACACTCATTTTCATTGGCAGACCAGTCATTAAAGTGGGGTCCTCACTGCGCTGCTTCGCTCTCTCCTCTCCAGTAGATTCAAGTCTTCTTTTTGCTTTTGCCCTCAGCTTAAGAAAAGAAAGTTTGTCCATAAAAATTATTTCCCCACAGTCATAAGGAATGAATGTGATATCTGCTCTGCCACATGCACAATAAAATTAAAAAAATCCACATTACTCATTGGAAGTACACATATGAAACTAACTGGGCGTGCTCTCCCTCTAGGAACTTCAAGGACATGTGCGGTTGGAGCCGGGTAGGGAGCCTGCAACCCACCTAACCCTCCACTCCCCAGCACCAGCGGGGTCCCGGTGCCAACCCCGTTGCTGTCTCCCCCCCCCCCCAGCACCAGCAGGAATCCCAGGCCCCCCAGCCCAAGTTTTAGTTAGAGGTATATAGTAAATTTGATTTTTTGTTTACTGCCCATGACCTATCCGTGACTAAAACATAGCCTTACTTATAGCACCTATAGGATACAACTCCTGTAAGGAATACTGCTTCAAAGCCACTTAGAAATCTTTGCGTTTTTTTTACACTTCCAGCAAGCTTGCTGTGTGTGCCGCCTTACTTCTCCATTCTTTGCCTCTGGCTTGGCTAGTTAATATATTGTAAAAGGGAGGAAAATGTAGCTCTGTAGCAAATTTAACCTGTCTGAATCTCTGTAAATATTATGCACCTTGTTTATTTATGTAGAGTTAAATCTGCTACACACCTGGCTTTGTATTTTGTGTCTCCTGCTTTGAAAACAAGTGTACTGCCATTAACTCACAGGTGCAACTAGACACAATGAGAATAGGAACAACTTTCTATCTGCTGTGTAAACTTAAATACATGAATGCAAGGTCACTGTAGGGGCTAATCACCATACAAAATTGTTTATAACTATGCCTGTTTAGTTAGAAGAGATAAAGAAGCAATACTGACAAAAGCAATAGTGATCTGTCAAGGATCAGTTAAAACAATCAAGCAAAACAGCTGTTCCCATGTTTCAGTCTCATGCCGCCATTGACTTCCATGGCAAGACTTTAATAGGAGGCAGGAACAGATTCTAAAATAGCTATAAAAAGATAAGACAAATGAGGAGTTAAACTCTTATCTGTTGTAGCAGTGGCAGTCAAGATTTGAACAAAAGCTGGTGCTCTATGGAGACTTTTAGTGGCAATTACATACATGCACAATAATTGGTGCACTGGAGCTCAGCTTGACTGCACAGTATTTATTTTAATCTTGTTGCCAGCCAGTGAGCTTTGTTGTGCTAGTTTGCTGATGGAGAGAGTGCCTCTATTCAAGTAGGCAAGGCTTTTAATTAGCATTTAGTAGAAGCATGTGTATGTTTGCTGCTGCTGCTGCTGTGAAGGTGAATTGGCTCTTAAAGGAGGATGGCCCATCGGTGTTTGCCATAGTGAAGTGGAGTATTTGATCTGAAGTATTCCTTGTTCTGTTTCTGAAAAACCTTTTGTACTGGTTGATAGCGCTGAGCTGAGCGAAAGGAAAAGTTCCTACTCCAGGAAGCAGGGAGACAAAGAGCTTATTTTTATTATTTTAAAAGGGCATGTTGGAGTGGTGAAAGATGATGTCAGAGTCAGAAAGAACTGTTAAAAGGACACAGATAGTTACACTTCTTGAAGTCTCAAGCTGAAAAACTTGTTTTTAAAATGGAGTTCTTTAGATTCTAAATGCTTTTCCCTTCTGATATTGAATGAATTTCTACTTTAAAGCCACATGTTGCATACAGGAAGAGACCTGCCAGAGTCTGGAAAATAGTAGTAAATATTATATTGGATTCTCTGTTAATTTCAAACCTTCAGTTGCCTTTAAGGAGTTATTGACTAGAATCAAGTGGAGGATACTTTCTATAAGAAAATTACTTTTCATTCTGTTTCTACAATTATAGGATGCTACATATAGGGCAGGTAATGTCCAAGAGAAGAAATGTAGGGGTTAGTCTTGTACAAACCATGCTGTCGGGCCTGGAAGGAGAAGGCAAGAAGATGTAGGCATAACAGTATAATGGCGCTCCTTGATTTAAAGGGATCAATTTGGAAAACCACATTTTTGTCTGAAAATTTTACTGGTTTTACAAGTAACATCTAAAATCACTATAACTGGAAGAAATGAATGGGGAAAATGCACTTTTCTCTCTTGCAACAGTTTTACTTAGCATATTTGACATATTAGTCAGTTTCAATGTTTCCTATGTATTGCAACAGTTTTTCCCTTCCTGAAAAGACCCTAACAAACGTCAACAGGGAGTAGAGAACCTCTTATAAAACATGGCTTTTAAAATGACGTAAAAAAATCAATCAATCAGAATGTACTACGGAAAGAGTGGACTCCCAGAAATGGGCAATTAAAAAACCAACAAGAAAAACTCGTACGTAGAGTGTCTCACTAAGGGAGTTGCATTGATAGACTTCACAGGCATTTCACTGAAGGTTGGTGTTGAAGACTGCTGTAATAAGGGGACAATGATAACCCTTGACTGACTTTTTTTAAAAACATTTTCCTTGTTTTCCTCCTCCCCAGGTGATCTGTGGAGCTACGATTTCTACAGTGGTGAATTTGTTGTGTCTCCTGAACCAGACACTAGTGTATATACGCTTGATCCCCAAAAGCACAAGTACATTATCCTAGGCAGCGATGGACTGTGGAACATGATCCCACCTCAAGATGCGATTTCTATGTGCCAGGATCATGAGGAGAAACAATATTTTATGGTGAGGGCATGCTGATGTTGTCAACTACTTTAAGATAACATCGTAGCTGTTAACTCACTTTTTTGCTGTGTTACTCTATTGCAGTAACATATTCCTTAAAAGCGTACGCAGTTGTGGCATCATTGAGTGTTAATACTTAATTATACTGCTACAACGTATATGGGGCTATTACAATGATGGTAAACTTACTGGGACAGCATATGTTTTAGTCATGGGTATTTTCAGTAAAAGTCATGGACAGGTCACAATAAGTAGGTACAAATACAACTTCAGTTGCCTTTTTAAAAAAATCGTTTCCTCCATGTGCCATCATTACGAACAAAGTTTCACTATAACTGGTGTCTGTTTGCACACTAATTCATTCTAACAATTTTTGACTTCCATTCTGTTTGTCTGTTTGCTAGATGCAGGTTTGTCTGAATTCTGATGCTTTAGCACCGTGATGTAGAGATAGAGAATTGCAATCTGTGCCATATCATTTCTTCACTTTATGATCACAGTAAAATGGTGACAGGTTTTCTCTGTATTTCCTTTAAACATTAAGGGAGAACACAGACAGTCTTGTGCCAAAATGCTGGTGAACAGAGCACTAGGCCGGTGGAGGCAGCGCATGCTTCGTGCCGATAATACTAGTGCCATTGTAATCTGCATCTCGCCGGTGCTGGACAGTCGGAGCAACTGGGAAAATGAAGAGGAATTGTACCTCAACTTGGCAGAGGGCCCCTGCTACAGCAGTCCTGATATGTGCATGATGACACCCTCCCGCTGCTGTACTCCTCCTATCAAGGTACATTTTAGAATTCCAAACCATTCCAATTTTAAGAATGAAACCCACAAAATGTATAGCTCCATCCACCTCCTGCTTCTCACTAAGAGAGGCAGCCTTCTTACGTGACTTAGAAAGATCACACACTTCTCCTTTTACCATATGTTCTTCAGTTGTTTAGTCCTGGGAAAATAAGTCAAGAGTGTAAAGTAAGAGTTCTGGACTTGGGGACATTCAAAGTGTCTGCATAATCTTAAAATCTTGACACTTTTTGAATTACCAGTCAAATGCTAACAACTGCAATCTATAATAATAGAATGGTGGTTGGTGTATTTAGTTTTAAAAAGATCAGTATTTAAATTATGTGTGCAGCATCCTTCCTGATGAGTAGTTGCATTTCCCCACGCTACATAAACAGAGAAATGATTAGTTGTTGTAAGAGCACTTTCATTTTCAGGTTGGAAGAGCTTATCTGCATCTACCTGTCAATTTAAATTTTCTTCGTTAAAAGAGACAGCCTTATTTTACAGGGATCCTCCTTTGAATTAGAACCTTGTCCATTAACATAGAAGGGAGGTTTTGGGAAGATCTTTACCATTTTGTTGTTAGACTAGGGTATAATTGTGAGTGGATGTTTGTTTCAGTAATTGCCAATTTCTGCAAACTTGAATAGCTCTAGTGCTTTGATGTTCTCTAATGTCTTTGAATAGCCATCCTTTAGGCAAAGTAAAATTGAAAATCAAAGATTGGATGAGAGTACTTAACATTTGGTTGATATAGAGACAGACAGCTAATAAAACAGCAAGTGTGGTTTTTTTCCATTCAGTAGCAGCAGGAGAATGCATGGGAGGGACTCAAAATCCACTGAAAAAGAGTAGCAATCCCAAAGTCTTCTGTGGCGAGAGATTATCTGAACTGTTATTCCTGTTTTTCAGTCAGTGTTTTCTTGTGTACAGCTTTTGAATTATTTCCTGCCCTTGTCAAGTAAACCTCGGGTCATGTTGATTTGAAAATTGGCATTTAAAATAAGTACTCTAAATATCTTTCTCTCGCCTCCCTCCCCCCCCATTTCACTCATGTAAATAAATTCAGTACATTCTGTGTGGTGTAGAAATCTGTGCTCCAATAGTCAGACCAATACCAAAAGCAATGGAAGCTCTAGGTCAAAACTTCAGAAGAGGAATGCCATTCCTTTCAAACTGCTCTTCTGTTCTCTGCTGGGGCTCCTAGGCTGTTTTTAAGGGACTGCAAATCCCCTCCTAAAAGTCCTCTTGCTGTTTTGGAGTATGCAGCATATGTTAGAACATTTGCCTTGAATATGAGTCTTTCATCTGGAAGGTAAGTGCTAAACAGTTACTTTTAACAGTTCAAAGTGATATTTAGCACTGAGATGAAGGTAACTTTTTATTTTGTTTTAGGGATTGTCTATATAGGGAAAATAACTGGAATGGGTACAGCAGAATAAGCTATATTGCTAGAATTCACTTTTATTCCAGAACAGTGTGTCCACACAGGGGGCTATTGCAGAATAGACTTATTATTCTGTAGCCATTCTGGTCAATTTCCCATTTATACAAGGCCTTTATGTCCTCTTTTTCTTAGCAAGGCCCTGATGGTAAAATTCAGTTGGCCACAGGTATAGAATGGTTACCATTAAATCTGCTGGCTCCATTTTTAGTACACTTTTTTCCTCTTGCCCTGCTTTACAATTTTATTTTCTAATTTTAAAAATATTTATTTTATTTAGGATAATTCATTCTTATCTCACTTGATTTCTTTTAAAACTGAAATGAATACGCAGATAACACAAATACATTTTTTAGCGTTAGTATAGGTTGCTGTTTTAGTAACAAATAACATCTATTCTCACAGAATCCGTATAGAAGTGGAAGGAAAGGAAAAAGTGGAAGCAGGAAGTGGAAAAAGAGAGAGAGGAAACAGGGCAACTGTTCTATCAGAATAATATTGAAACATTTAAGGAAAAACAAACCTCTCTAGACAGACTAGAATAAATGGAATGACTCTGCATCTGTGTCCCTTTGTGTATTTTTGTGAAAGCCCAAAAAGGAGCTTCCCTGTGTGTTCAGGTCATTATTCTGGTTTGACTAGTACGTAGCTTTTTTGCAATGGGCAGGGGAGCAGCTGTTCATTTCAGTGAGAAACAGCAATGGTGAGACGAGCAGTTTTCCACACTCAGGTTAATGTAATGGTTGGCCAACAGGGTTTTCTATTTAAATAGCAGACTGCTTCTAAATAAATCTTCTGGGTGAAATTCAAGCGCAGGAAGCACCTCTGACTCATTTTCTTTCTATGAAATTCAAATTACATTAAACCTAAAACTAACTAGCATGGGAACCAGAGCGTGGGTAAATGAACACTGCATTGTGCCTTGCTTCAGTGATCAACAGCAGCCTTTTAAAAAGAAACCAATTCAATTTTGGAGGGAGGATTAAAATAGCCTATGAGGGACAGAATTTTCCCTACTGGTTCAAACCGTAAAAGTTGGACTTGTGCCTTCTGCAGTGACTAATACCTGATCTTCCAGAAGCAGGCAACCCCCACTGCCCAAGTCATACATAATCCACTCAGTTATATAATGCTGTACATGAGGAGCAGGGAGGAAAATTGCTTCCTGATCCCTGTCGTGATCATACTCTGGCCTTTTAAAAAACCCATTATTTGACTCTGACAGTGAATTCTACTGGTATGCAGAGTATTTTATACACTATGGTATATAAAGTATTTTATTTGGTGTATACATTTACCTGCTCTTCACTTAAAGTGACTGAGTTTTTCTTGTATTATGAGACAATGAGAAACGTATTGGTTTTTACTATGTCCTTCAAAATTTTAAATCTGAGATATTCAGTCTTAAATGGAAGTCATTTGTATAGATTCACAGCCAATATTTTGGCATGCCAACAAGTGGACAAATCCCTTTTTTCTAAGACTTATTTTTTCAGATCTGTGTCCAGTCACTTTTAACAAGTGTGCTGATGGCCTAACCTTTGCAGAAGTGTACATAACTCCAGTAGTGTTGAACTTCTGACTGTATTTACTAATTCCTCCCATCAGAGTAAATGTTGCACTTTCACAATAGCCACCGAATTGTTTCCAAATTTTTTTTTTTTTTCTAAGAAATGTATGTGGGGAAATATTAGGGAGACAGCCACAAATTACACAATTTAGGGGGGTTAAAAATTGGAGCCTTGCTCCTACATGGTAATGTAAGATTAGGGCAGGCCAAATTCTTCCTGGGATGCAGCTTATTTGTAAGAAATCATGGTACAAGAGTGAACCTGGGGAGGGGAGGATCCTAGATGTGAATATGCATGTGTGAAATGAATTTAGTGGTGGTCATATTATTGTCCTGAAATTCACTTATCCCACATGAGAAAGTGAGACGTCACACTAGGAATTCAGGTCTGCTTACTTTTGTAGAGATTATTTCTGTCCCTTCTAAGTAAGAGTTCCTTTATGTAAAGAAGCTGGCATTTTCGTGTATGGAGAGAGACTACAAGTATATATCTCCCATCTGAAAAACATCTGTCTTTGCTCCTGTTAATAACCATACCAGAAAGATGATCAGTATCACAATACCTAAAACCAGAGGGAAGTAGCTGATCTGAATTAGCCAGATAGTTAATGCTTTCATGGATTGCAGTTGCCTTTTTCCCAGCTTGAGATCCATCATCAAAACTGTGCATGCCATGGGTGTTAGATGTCAGCCAATGGCAAGAGGTTACTGATGATGGTTCCTTTTATTTACATTTTACTCCTGGGGATTATGTCTTGGGGTTGGGGGTAGGGAATGGCTTGGCCTTTAAAGATTTGTCTATGCTGGCAACTGAACAACAAACCTTTTGTCGTTCAGAAGTGTTAAAAAAACACACACTACTGAAAGACAAAAGTTTTGCGACAAAAAGCACATGTGTGAACAGTGCTTTGTTGGCAAGAGCACTCTCCTGCCGACAAAGCTACCGCCGCTCATTGGGTGTGGAAGTTTTTTGTTGGCAGGAGAGCTCTCTCTTCCCAAAAAACGGCTGCTACACTGCGTGCCTTTTAGCGGCACAGCTGTAGTAGCAGAGCCATGTCACTAAAAGGTGCATAGTGCAGACAAAGCTTAAGAGTGGAGAGTATTGGTAAGAACAAACACCTCTGTCTGTTATCTTCAAAGAACTAAAGACGCATTTGTAACCTTGAGTCTTAACAATTTCAGGTTTCCTAAGTATGGTTATCTCTGAAATAAAATGGAGGCCAAAACCAAGTTCCTGAATTAATAAATAAGAGTATCCCCTTGTTTCTGAGTCAGATCTTTTTGGTGCCAGTTGTTACTGATTTGTCCTTGAGATATTCCTAAGGTTTAAAAAAAACCTCTCAACAATTTCCTATTGCTGTCAGCAGCTGATTGCCCAGGAATTAATTTTAACTGGTCCATACCCTCTGTTCTTTTTTTTTTTTTTTTTTTTTTTCTCTCTTTCATTACACCACTCTACCCCAAATTTCCTTGTATTCCCTCTCCTAATTTTTTCCATTTTAGTGCCCCCAAATCATTGTGTTACTGCAGCTATCCATATTGAGCAAGGCTATTGGTGATGAGAGCCATAGTGTGAGGATCTTGCATAGCAAGACATGCCAGATTAAAAGTCTAACAAAGAGCCAGTCTCAAAAGTATAATTGAGCCTGTTAGGCAATAGTTCACACAGCACCTCCGTGTAAACTACATGGGTTTTGGTTGTCACTAGAATTAAGTGAAAGGATAACTTGTAAAGTACTGTCCATACATATCTGTCATCATATCTATTGACAGCATCTCAAAAGTTTCAATTTTTCTTTTTTTGTTTGTTTTTGTGCAATAACTATCTAAATTTGATTTACATTGGGTCACCAAAGATAAAATAATCTTTCAGTAATGTCCAGGTTTCTCACTGGAAAAAAAATCCCTTTGATACTCCAGACTGTCTTTTGAAGTGTGTGTGGGTTTTTTGTTTTTTGTTTTTTTTAAAGCTTAGAGTCCAATTTTTCAGATGTGTTGAGTAACTACAGGCCCCTTTGACTTCAGATTGGGCTATGGTTGCTCAAGGTCTGATTTCAAAAATACTTAGATTTTGAGATCTCTTGCATTATTTCAATGCGTTCAGTTTCAATTGCACTAACTGCAGGTGGATTTAGTTTGCAGTATAATACAGTTTCTGGAATAAGATAGTCATTGGGTTATTGTCTTTACATTGATAACACATAAAATGATGTGGCCTTGAAAAAATGCTTTGAAGGTCTCTCATTGAATAAACAAAATTTCTCCACAATTTGTATCTTTCAATAATTTGTCAACATTTACATGTCACGGGCACTACATAAATAGTAGTTTTTACACCCCTTCTGTGACATAGTGAAGTCTTCTCTAGTTTCCTGAAGGTGAAATTGAGATAGAAATGACTTACTGAAGGCCACAGAGAGCAATGAAGGCAGGATTAGACTTAGGAAATTCCTGGCTTCCAGTGCATTATACCACATGATCTCTCTTCAAATTACAGAATAACTTTGCTGTGCAGAAAACAGCCAAATTTACTTTGCTGAATAAAGAGCATTTTAAAAGGCCAAGGCCTAATGTTTATTCAGTCTTTCTCCAGTTGTAAGGAATAAGTGTGTTACTTAGCTAGAAGGATTGGAAGCAACAAACAAATGCAGAGGTTAGTATAGTATTGTCCAGGGGAGGCCCTTATTCCATCTCCTTGTAAACCATTAGAACTCCTCCAACAATAGAGCATTGCTTCAGGCACATAATATCTTGTTCAGCAGTAACTAAAAAGTGAAACCGGATATTATAGGGATAACAGAAACCTGGTGGAATAGTACTCACGACTGGAGTACGGGTATTGAAGGCTATGTGCTGTTTAGAAAAGACAGGAAGAAAGGCAAAGGTGGTGGAGTAGCCTTGTACATCAATGATGAGGTGAACTGTAATGAAATAAGAAGTGATGGAATGGATAAGACGGAGTCTGTCTGGGTTAAATCTCGTGAGGTAACGCTACTACGAGCTTCCCTGAGTAGTGTTGGGGGCTGTGCTACCGGACCGCCGGGATTCTGTTTGGATATGGTGAGCCTCTTTATTGTCTTTAATTGAAGTACAAGGGACATGTGTGATTTGGGAGACTTCACCTTCCGGATTAGCTGGGACGGTGCTTGCAGAATAAAGGGGTCGATTTTTCTGGATTGGATAGGATGGATTTTCTTCATCAAGTCGTTGACGTACCTCCGAGAGGGGATGCATTTCGATTTGGTTTTGTGAGCGTCGGACCTCGTAGAGAAATTGGTGGTAGTGGGACCTTGTGTTCGGTGATCATGAGCTGATTCAATTTCAATTATGATGGAAGGATAAGCAACGTAGATTGGTTGCGGTTTTCGACTTCTCGATGGGCTATTTTCAAAGAGTAAGGAATTAGTTGAGGGAAAGTGGATTGGCGGCGGCAACTTGTGGATTTAAATGCGGGCGGAGCCTGGAATTACTTTTAAGTCGCGCTGCGGAAACTGTCGGAAGCGCTGCATTCCAAGAAGGCGGAAAAACCCATGGGCCAGGGTTGATAGGCGACTGGATGGAGCACTCAGAGAGGGGTATTAGGAAGCAGAAGCTTACAAGCGCGTTGGACGACAAGCTGTGGCTGTGCAGGGAAGTTACCTTTAGTGAGGTTCAGAACTTTGTAGGGTAAAGTGAGGAGGCTAAAGCCGCGTTGACTGGACCTTGCGCAGGCAGCATCAAAACATGTAAGGTTTTCTACAGCCACTAAATAAGAAAACAGAGGAAGCAAGAAGTTGGGGCATCGTTAATATTAACACTGAGGATGGAACGGAGGTTAGGTCACTCGGCATGGCCAATATTCATAGTACTTCGTGCTCGGTCTTTAATAAGGACTAGTGAGGAGTTTAGGGATGATGGAGGGCTGATAACGGGAATTTGGCTTATGGAGGTGGATATTACGCTCTGAGTTGGGCAATTGAAGACTTTAATGCGGAAAATCAGAGAGGGCCCGTACATCTCATTCTGAGGATATTAAAGGAACTGGCGCATGGTTGAATTGCGAGCCGTTAGCGAGAATTTTTAGCCTCGGTAACTCAAGGTTTGTACCGTTTACAACTGGAGACTTGCTACGGTCAGTTCCTATTTTTAGAAACGGCGATAAAGTGTATGCGGGTTCATTCTAGGCCTGTTGGCTGAGCGTGTCATTGTGTAGTTTGGAAAAATTTTAAGGGAGAAGTATGTTAAGGACATTAGGTCAATGGGTATGGTAAGAATTGCACATGCTGGACTTTCAGGTTAGGATCGTGCCATCCAAACTGATTTCTTCTTTGAACTGTGACGGATTACTTAGGATACGGACATGCAGGTTAGATCTAATTTACTTATTTCAGTAGGCGTTTGACACGGTTCCACATGGGAACTGTTAAGTTCAATTGGAAAAGATGGAGGAATTGAATACTGCAAGTTAACTATATACATAAATTAGAAGTGTTAAGACCATTTGGGTAAGTAACTGTGTTCAAGGCGGATCAGCGGGTCTCTGACCGGGATGAATTGGTCAGGCTGAGAGATCGTTATAGGGACAGTCCTTCAGGATCGGCTTGTTTGGGGACGATTTATTTACCTTTTTGTTCTCTGCCTCTGGACACGGAGGCGACTGTGCTATATTACAAGTTTGCGGATCGCCACACAGAAGCTGGGGGGTATTCGCTAGACCTATCATCGGAGGAAGGTCCGGAATACTATATCCAAGGAGATACTGGACCACCTTGTAAAATGGGAGATAGTAATAGGATTAGTGAATATATAAGTGAGAGAAGTGCAAGGTCATTCGCACCTTAGGGATTCTATATGGCAAGAATATTTAGATATACGTTGGCGTGACGCAAGATCAGTTGAAGCGACGGAGGAGGAGAGAAGCGGCTTGGGGTATTGGTTGCATAGCCACGATGACTAATGAGCCGCCAATTGTTCGCATGTATGAGGCTGTTAAAAAAGCAAATGCGGTTTTAGATGCATCAGGCGAGGTATTCCACAGCGAAGGAGAGAAGGAGGTGTTAGTGCCGTTTATATACGCGCTGGTGGAACCCCCCCTGGCAATATTGTGTGCAGTCTCTGGTGTACCCATGTTTTAAGAGATATGAATTCCAAACTGGAACAGGGTTCAGAGACGGTGCTAACTAGTAGTGATGCGGGAATGGAAATCTGCCCTTTGAAAGGAGCACTCAAGAGTCTTGGGTTGTTTGTAACCTGGGCCAAAAGAAGCTCCTGGGGGGACTAATGCTTGCTCTTATGATAAATATCAGGGATTAACGTCTAGGGGGAGAGGACAATTAATTAAGTTAGTACTAATGTAGGCCCGAGGACGAATGTGGTACCAAACTGGATATTAGGGAGTTTAGGACTTGAATATAGCGACGTGTTTCTAACCATAGGGAGTGGAAGTTTCGCCAGCCTTCCGACGGGATGTGGGGGCAAAAGACTTATCTGGCTTTTAAGATTAGCTTGATAGTATATATGGAGGGATGTTATGATGGATAAGTTTATTTGGGCAATTGATCTTGGATTATCGGCAGATAAGTCTGCTCTGGTCTGTGAGGGTGTTGGATGGGATGGGAACTGGGGTTACTGCAGAGAATTTTTCTCTGGTGCTAGTTGGTGAGTCTTGCCACACATGCTCAGGGTTTAGCTTGATCGCCTATTTTGGGGTCGGGAAGGAATTTGTCCTCCAGGGCGGAATTGGCAGAGGCCCTGGGTTTTTCGCTTCTCTGCCAGCGTGGGGCATGGGTCGCTTGCTGGTGGATTCTCTGCAGCTTGAGGTCTTCAAAATCACAATTTTGCGATTTTCATCAATTCGCAGTCATCGGGTTACGGGTTCGTTATAATGTGTCATGGGTATGCGGGTTTTTGTGGCCTGCCTTGTGCAGGAGGTCAGACTAGATGATCATATTGGTCCCTTCTGACCTATGAGTCTATGAGTCTATGAACGTAATCCAGGCTAGGAGAAAGAGCCTGTTCTTTTGCTGTTTGTCCTAATAATACTTGGCCATTCAATTACATTTTTAATCTTCAAAGCACTTTGCAAACAATCTCACAAAACGTTGGAAAGAGAGCAGTAGCATCTTCATTTTGCAGAGGATACTGATGAAGACTGGGAATGCACAGCATTCACTGCAGACATCCTTTTCGGTGTCGGTATTCCAAAGTAATGAAAGATGCAAGTAGGTCCCATAGTTCGGTGACCTACTTATTAACTTTACGCCAGTGAGAATGAAAACACGTATGCTAACTAAGGCGAGACAGGTCTCTGAAAGATCTAATGGCAGACATATTTTCATAGACTTACTGATGGAAATTACTCACTTGCGTAAGGTTGGAGGGCTGAAACTGGCAAGTTTAGATCCAGAGCCTAAACTCCACTGTGAAAATGTTCAGGTGTGTTTTGCACCTGGATCTGGAGTTAGACCTGTCTCCAAGAAGCTTTAGTATCTGCTGTCATGTATAGTATCTTTCACCCACATACTTTAGCCATGGTCAATGGTAACACAAGTGGAATAATGATATTTATGGATAAATAATTCCTTCTTTTTTAATCTCAGCTTCTAGAAGAGGATCTATGGCCACGTCTGAACTCCTCTGAGCCCGTTCCTTCTCTCATGCATAGTAATACAATCTTGGATAAATATTCCGAGCTGTCCAGTGAGATTGCTAAAAGCAGTATACCGTTGGCGGTAGCATCCTCTAGGGATCTAGACCCACAGGAGGAGAACTGCAGCAAAACACTAGCTTTGAGGATTCATGAATCTTACAGCAATGGCTTGTCAGTTACCCTCTCCACTTCCAACTCACCAAATTCAGGCATGGACCAAAAAAGCTTAAAGATGTCTCCTAGTGGCCAAACAAAATCCCAAGAAGCGGAGAGGACACCAACAGGAAACTTTAAACGGACATTAGAAGAATCTAACTCTGGCCCAGCTTTGAAGAAGCCAAGACGTAGCCTGAGTCGAAACATTAGTGTCCAGCCAGAAAGCCTGTCCACAACTCCACAGCGCAAAAACTCAAACAAGCTCAGCATGCGGCGAAGCCTGAGGGGACAGAAGAAGCTTGGCAATTCACTGTTCCACCAGACCAGGAAAGCAGTATGCGTTTGCTGAAGGGTGTTTGTGTGAGCACAGTTTGGTCTGATTAGAATTTTGAAGTTGGTGCAGAAATTTGAAACTTTTCCTGTTTATCTTTTTTTAAAGTAGAAAACTTTTTGGTATCGAACAGCTTTATTCTCAGCCTTGTACTGCTTGTATTATAACTGTGAATTTTGTAGATGTGTAGGGTATAAGTTGCTGTAAAATGTGTGTAAATTTGTACTCCTTTATACAAATGTAGTCTCTTTTTTCCCCCCTTGTATAATTGTTACAGCAGGGCTAAACCTTGTTTAAAAGAAAATGTGTAATCTTTTTTGTTAATTTACTAAAGTCATGAATTTGTATAAGCTTCTTGTGATGAGAATTTCACAACTTTTTAACTGAAGTAAATTATTAAATAGAATGGAAGATATGTATTTTCGTAGTACTATACGTTCAACCCAAAGTGTGTCTTTTAGAGAATACTCTAGGCCTATTTTTTGTTTTTAAATTTTAGATTTCTCTATTCAGAAATGAAATGGAAGCAGAGATGTTGTTACTGTACACACCTCAATATCAATTTCTTTATTTTAATTAAAATACTATGGAGTATCTTACTCAGTTGTAATTTTTGTAACCTTAATCGTCAAAGTATTTAGCAAAAAAAATTTTATTTTTTTTTTAAATTTCTGAAAACCCCAACCCATCCTACAAAGCCATTCTCATCCCTTGTAGTAATTTATGGCATTTTTATCCAGGCATTCGGTAATGGTATTCCTTTTAATATGTGCCCCATAAAGGCATTTTTTGTTATTCCACTAACTGATGGTACTGCTAATTCCTTTCCAATGTAAGTCACAAATTATTTTATGATTTACAGTTTTCATTGAGCGTGTGGACCATATGTACGTTCACCTAAATAAAACAAGTGAAAAGTTGCTCAGGGTGCCTTTGTTCTTTAAGTACGCTCAAATTCTTTAAACACTGTGATTTTGTGTAATGGGCAACTATTAAATGGTTCCTTCCCTGTCCGTAAACCCCCCCTCCCGTTTTTATCAAATGGTTCCCAATTCTACGATTTAAAAAAATAAAATAAAAAAAGAGGGGGGAGGGGTAGATAGTGTGATGTGCCATGGAGAGGACTTTTGGAATGAGAAATTACAGACGTGGATTACAGAAGTCTACTGCTTCTCTGCACGCTTTACCTCCCCCCTGCCTGCCTCCGCAAGAAATTTTGATGAGGAAAGATATGCCCACCCGATTTTTTGTAGTCCCTATTCAGTGCTTCAGAGGGAGATAAAGAAACCACAAAGGTTTATGCCAGCATAGTGTTGGGGAAAACTTTCTTGACTGCACACCAATCTGTTCATTCTGTGCATGCTGAGTTTATAAAACAGACTGATCTAATGCCATTTATAGCTACATACATACCTTTATAAAGTGTCCATAAAGTTGTTATGCAGGATGATTTATAGTAAAACACAAATATATTCTGAAAAGCCATTGGTATCCAAATAACTGGTCTTCCCACCCCACCACCTGCTCCCAATCTCTGTAACAGGAATATTGGAGCTCTACTGTCGGCCACTATCAGTTTATGACATGGGGGAAGGAAGATGTCCAACTTTTTTTTTTTGGTAAGGAAAAACTCATTACATTTGGTCCATGAGTGAAACGTGGCTAAATGAGTTTGAAATGAGATTGCCTTTATTTTTAATTCTACTGCTGTGGCCAATAAAAATGACTTCAGATTCCATTACTCTGTCTTGATCTATAAGAATCTTAGCCACTCAGAGCAAGATGAAGTGTATGTCATCCCAGTGGGCTGCAATTCGACCTGAAGATGTAAGATTTATGCACTTTCATTTTATTCAAATTATGTGCAGTTTTTCAGAAATGAAGGCTCAAAAGCAAATTGAACCAGTTAAAACCACTGAACTCGGCTTATTTCTGCATCTGTGGAAAGTTTCAAAACAGCTCCTCTTTATTTGGATTATTTAAATTCAATTAAACATTGACCAGTTACATTTAATCTTAAATATTTATGCAGTTTAAGACTGTTAACATTCTACAGTGTCTTTTGACAGAGCAACTCGATGTGCTTTACAAATTAATTCTCACAACGCTGAATGAGGTAATTACTACAGTCTTTGTCAAAACATTGTTAATATACATATTTTGCTAGCTCCCTGCTCAACATGTTAGTATTAACATGGTACTTTGGGCTAAACTTATTGAGTCACTAACAGTACTGGTAGTGCATAGATTGACTGACTGGATTTCTGGTAATGTCTAAGTCCTCAGTTGACAGAATTTTACTGTATTTGCATTTTTCAATTGGAAGTTAAGATCTGTATTGTTCCTGTAGTATCATATAGAATTTTTAAAGGGACATAGGCAAATACAGTGTTCAGTCAACCTGCTTTATTCAAAGAGCATATTCTAATGGCGGGCACTTGCCTTGATGACTTAAGTTCCTTCCATCTTTAATTACTGTTCTATGGTAACATATTAAAATTCTGTCCTGCTGTCTTTCTAATGCATTTGGAGTTAATTGGTTTGGACTTTATTTCTCTCAGGGTTTCGGGCTGTGAGCAAGAACTTCTTGGTTTAGAAACCCAGCGTGTAGAGTGTTTTCCCTGAAGGTGTCCACCAAAGCCTATTTGTCTGTGTTTGGGCAGTCTTTCAGTTCAGTCAGTATTTTTATGATCACTTGACAGACCTTTTTTCACTTTTTTGGGGGGGTGGAAGAGGCATGTTTTTCTGAGCTGGTCACTTCTGTTGTCTAGTTTCTTTAATCATTGTGCTTGCTGTATCTTTATCCTAATTTACGTTTTGTGGTGCAGAACATTCCAGGTGCTGGTTTGGCTATGGACCCAATATACACTATGGCATTTTATACTGAATGTGTTTTGTGTTCGGTGGGTACATTATGGTCAGAAGGCTCCTACATGTGACTTGCTTTTAAATGTGCAAGGAAAAGGCCAATTATCTAGAATTACATCAATGGCCAGAATTATATTTTTGGAACCTAATTCTTTAATACTGGAACAATGAAACCACAGGCTAAAATTAGCTCTGCTACCTACATGTTACCATGGCTACAGAAACCTCAAATGGAATCATAGGCTTTCTGAAAATGTATAATTCTCTTTCATCCAATGAATGTAATAACATCTCTTACAGATATAAATAATGTATGGTCTAGGTTGATCCTTAAAAGAGATTATTTCTCATACTGTGGGATTGTAACTCATGATTAACAGTTTTTAGTAGGGATCATGATTTTTACCGTTGCACAGAAATTCATACACGAAAGAGCAGTTTTTAAACTAGCAATCGAGTAGCTATTATTTGACTTACTGATCTATAATATTATAAGTCTAAAATATTAACTGCTGGCTTTAATTTTGATTCTTGCTTAGTAAACCATTTTTAGTTAAATGAGTAACTGCATTTTTCATCTCTAAATTTCAAAGCATTTAATAGTTCCTACTTATCTGCTATGGAATTCAAACAACTCTTCACCAGTCTACAAGCTGTTACAGGTTTGTAGTGAGACTGGTGAAATGTTCAGTCTTTTTTTAAAAGAATGACTTTTTTTCCCCACAAGAAAAACCTGGCTGTAACACATTAAGAATTATGTGAATCTCTATCACAAGTTACATGCAAATACACTGAAGAAAAAAGACTTTGTATACACTGGCACATGTTCACTTTTTTCTGACTATCTATGTTGAAGCAAAATTTGAATATATCATCAAGCACATGCACTCAGGTGTGACCTCTTTTCCTTGACACCCCTTCCCCCCATTCCTCCTGTTTCCCATAGTACTCATCTGGGGCTGCAGGGTTTTCTCCATTTGCAGTAGTTTAATGTCTGCTTTCTTAGTTTTGAATAAAATAACCAATGAGAATTATTTGAAAGGAAGTAGTACAAATAAAACTTTTGCAATTGCAAATGGAGATTCCCCAGAGCAACCATTCCCTACCATTTTTTAAAATGTATTTTGCTTGCTATTGTAAACTGGCTAGAGCTTACCCTTTTCTCAGCTTTGCCTATTTTGATGTCATTTGTCTCTACATAAGTTAATTAGTCAATCAGGATAAGGACAAAAATAAAATTTACAGCTGACTGCCCTCCTTAAGTGGCAGCACTAAATCAAATTAGGCCTGTTGAGTCATAGCCTTCAAACATTTTTTGTTGTGAAACAAAATTATAGTATGTGCAAGGAGGAAGTTATCTGTTTATCAACTAGTGGTTTTAGTGTGTGTGTGTGTGTGTGTGTGTGTGTGTGTGTGTGTGTGTAATTCAAGTCACCATTGTGCAGTCTAACCTATTCAACCAAAAAGTCCAGCTCTTTTCCTGTAAGGGCAACTCTCTCTCTATTGTGGAACAGCTAATAAATATAGGAACTTAACGTTTGAACATTTCTTCAGGCTGGAAAGGAAGAGTCCTTGTATATTCTAACTCCACACGTATCTAATACAGGATAGGTTTGTTAGAAGCATTGCTCCTCTGTGACCTGAGTGTCTAGTCAACGTTTGGGGCTTTGGGGATGTTCTAGCTGGTAACACATTGATGGAATATGGTATTTTCTTGGAAGTAATCTTGTTTATTTACAAGACTCTGAGTCTAGGAAGAACCAGCCACAACAGGAACAGTTCATTAGCTTACAGCCCCCAGTCTCGTTAGCCAACTGAACAGACCAAAAAAGTCTCTGCCCAGCTTTTTCTAGGATCACACATGGCACTCACCAGTTAATGCCTGGCTTGCTTGCTTTTCTTCTTCTGCCTTCCTACATGTACCCACACAAACACCACTCAGCAGAAGATCACCATCACCTCAGCCCAAGCTCTTGGACAAGTTCACAATCCCTTTTTGTCTTAAGTGGACGGTTTTTGATTAACTCATCCTGACAATTGTTAATTGTGACTGCCATCCCTAGTACCTCTCAGCGTAAGGAATTCTCACAATACATTTTTGGTGGAGTCAGAGTGCGGCCACCAAGTCTTGCTGGTGGCCTCTCTGACAATTTTTCCTAAAATACTTAACTTGAGGAAAAATAAATATCCACATATACATGTCCAAATCATTGTAATTTGTTTGCAGACTCAGTAATAAAAATAATGTACAGTCGTCTCTATTCTTTACTGGACCTAAACAAAATAGAAACACAAATAAGGTGCTTTGTATGTTCTTGTCTTTTTTCTTCTTGTTTCTTTTGGTTGCTTTTTTAAAAAAGACTTGCTAGGGGATAAGTCTGATGTGAAAGGTGATATTAACAAACATAAAAATATCAATTTTCACCGCAGATGTATTAGTCCTAGCAAGCTTGGGGACACATTAAGCCCTGGATGGGGAGCCATTGGGTGGTACCAGGGTGATTGGGGAGGGTGAGCTTGGGGCCAGAGCCCATCACCACACAGCCAGGGAAGGGAGCCCAAACCCCCGTTCCCAGGGAACAGAGCCCAAAGCCCCATAAGTGGAGCCTGCCACCCACCACCCAAGGGCTGAAGCTCAACTGCACCACCCTTAGGAAGGTGGGGAACTCATACCAGTTGTCTGCTCCTCTGGCTTTTCTGTCTCCCCCAGAGGTGGCCATGGCCCAACCACTGCTGGCAGCCCCAGAGGACGGGCTGCTACTTCCCCACCATCAGCCAGGAGGCTGTGGCTCCAAGAAAAGCCCCTGGTGGCCACAAGTGGCTACACTTGAGAAACAGTATCTTTTCCAGTTAAGGACCCTCTACTCCTCGTTTTCTGTCAAAGGCCTAACTCATATTCACTCTTCTACGAATGATGTAGATCAGTAATCACACAACTGACTCTTTCTGGATGATGGAAACTTGTGGTGTTGAAATTTGCAGTTTCTGAATATGAGTTTCCCTGTTGGTGGCACATGGCTCTACAAGAGTTGCAGTCATCTTGTAAATGTAAGGAAAGGTGATGCAACTGTTTGTTCTGTGCATGGCATTTTATTTCTAAGCTGGATCACACAGCTCTCTGATGACAAGACGGTTGCAGTTTGCCCTCTGAAGGCAGCAGTTGTCGGGTTTTGGTTTTGCACGCAGCATAGTCCCAGAGAGGCTGATTCCAGAATGTATGTATGGAAGTGGGAAGGAAATCTATTGTCTAATCCATCGGGCTGCTGCACCGAGAGTGCCCATCTTAGCCCTCATGTCACCACAGCCGGTCCTCCTAACTGATGTGTTTCCCGCCTCCAGGGTCAGTTTTGTTGGGCTGCCCTCGTTCACCGCGCTCCGCCAGTGCATTTGGGACACTAGTTCAGGACCGTCCTGGCGCAAGCGGGTGGAGCTGTTACCCGCCCCACACACGCGTCCCGGGCCGCTCTGGCCAGCAGGCGCGGGCCCTGCCAGCCTGTCCCGTTATGACACGGCAGCTCCCAGTACGGGGGGCGGGGGGTCCTGCTGTGACACCCCCTTTCCGGGGCCAGGCCTCGCCGCTCTTCGTTTGCCTCATCCCGTCCCCGGGCCTCTCAGCCTGGCCTTGTCAACCCCCGTCCCGCTCTATCCACCCCCCGCCGGGCGGCGTCTACCCGCCCGGGCCCGGAGACGGGCGGACCTTCCTGGGGACTGCCGGGGCCTTGTTTTCCTTGCCTCAGCCAGGCCACTTCCGGGATTACAGAATGACGCAGCGGACGGGAAAATAGGATTCTAGCTCCTTGATGTGGGCGGTTTCGAAGGTCTTTTCTTCTGATTGGCCGTTGGTCCGTGACTGACAGGATCCTTGGGCTTTGCCTCCGAGCACGTGCGTCGGGGTGTCACGAGGGCTCTCGCGAGATCTGGATGTAAACAAAGCTAAACGGGCCCAGGCTGCGCTCTGTTCTCTCAACCTAGCCTGGCCAATGAGCGGGTGCAAGCGACATTCATGTCGTCGGTGTCCCGCCCACTGCTCCATCCGAGGGAGTGGGATTGGGTGACAGGACAGAGGGGTCTGCCTCTCCCGCGTCGTGATTGGCTGTTGGGGTAAGCTAGGTGCTCGGTGTTAGTCCCCGAGAGGGTCCCAAACGCTGTCAGTGAGGAGCCGGGGCGAGGGAGCAACGCAGCAGGTAAGGGGGGGCGGGGAGGGGGAGACGGGAGGGGAGAGATAGAAGGGGAGGAGACTGG
>NC_133788.1:18198721-18242010 GCF_003597395.2 Chelonoidis abingdonii
GGCAGGGGCAGGGGAGGAAGGGTTGGGGTGGGGGCAGGAGAGGAAGGGGTAGAAGTGTGAGAGGGGGGTGGGGGAGGGAGGAAGGAGATGGGTCTGGGAAGGGCAGATGGGAGTAGGGAGGAAGGGGAACAGCTAGGGTGGTAACAGGGAAGGAAGGAGAGAGGCTGGGAAAGGAGGATGTTGGGTGATGGAGCATGGCAGGAAGGGGGATGGGAGAGAGGGTGGGGATAGGGAAAGAAATAGAAGGGAGGGGAGGTAGGGGGTGATGGGTGTTGGGAGAGTAAGGGGAAGGGTCTGGGGATGGGGCAGGGGAGGCAGAAGGGATGTGATAGAGGGATGTGCAGGGGTGAAGGAAGGGAGGGCTAAGGTGAGGGGAGAGACTGAAGGTGCCTGAGTAAGGAGGAGTAAAATAAATTGGACTGGTCTGGTGAGCTGTGGTATGTGGGTTGCAGTTTTGGGGATCACAAGCGTGGGAGGCTGGTCAGACTCAATCTCCCAGCTCAAGAATTGCCAGTGGGGTTTCTCAGTACTGAACTAGTGATTCCCAATAGCCATGCACTTCAGGCTCTCTTCCACCCTGGGACTCTGGTGGCACAAGAGCCGGAGTTCTGTTGCAGGTAGCAGTGCTCATGGCTGAATGACAGTAGGCACTAACTGGTACAGCTGTACCACCGGGCTCGGAACAACTCCCCTACATGTCTCTTAGACTGTAAAATGCTTGGAACATGGATCAAATCCTGGCCTCATTGAAGTTAGTGGTGTCAGGGTTTCATTCATCTCCAGTCTTTATTTTCTGTACAAAGTATCATGCACACATGCAACACTAACTAATGACTACTATCTTAGGTAATGTGGTTGCAGTGACCGGATTCAACTGTTGTTTTGTTGTTGCTTAATTGCTAATTGGATGATAGAAGCTGTTGAGGGGCATGGTTAGGACCTGTCATAGTTACTGGTGTCCAGTCAATGCCTTTTGCCCTGTGGGTAAAACTGTTTTGGTTTTTCTATATAAGAGAACTGTTCTGAATTGTTCTGAACAACTAAAAGCAGAATGCTTTTTTTTGTGTGAAATCTTATGCATTGGTTTTAACCCTATCCATTGTGACTACTTACTGAATGTTTTGTTTCCCAAGAGCATATTCATTGTGATTAAAAGTCTTATGTTTCTATAATGTATCTGTGTATTCTTTCTGGTCAGTATCTCATGATTAAATGCTGCTCTTGACCTGGTGTACTGCAGTTAGTATATTTATAAAATTTGTTGTTATTATATTTTCCTAAGATGTTGATGCGTATGTGCAGTTTACATAATACATAGTTTATTGAAATAAAACTCATTTTATCATGCAAGATTTTGTTTTCCCTTTTTTTTCTGTGGAGTAGATTGGGATATTAAACAAGCAGAGATTTATTTAAACAGTGCCAGAGGTGAGTATAGTGATTTAGATGTATCTGAGGGAATGGTCCCTTCTCTTGAAGAGCTTATAATCATCCTAGCTAGAGAAATTGACTAACATAAATAAACATTTCCCTATAAATGATTATTTTAAAAAAATCTACTGCCCATAGGTATCTACAGAGCAACGATGGCAACAGAATCTCCTCGCCGCCCTAGCCGATGTACAGGGGGAGTTGTGGTTCGCCCACAGGCAGTCACGTAAGCATGTTTTAGAAGATGTCCAGTTATCTTTGTTTGAAATCCCTAGAATATTCCTGTACAACAAGTACATGGCACTAATGTGGTCCTCTCAAAATCAACAGCAACTTCCTGTCCTAAACAGCACAGTTTTGTTGTGCTCAGTATTTTCCAGTAAATACATGCCTCTTTCCAGATTTACAAGGTTATACACAGCAGGCATTCTGTTTGAAAGGGATGCATTTGAGATTGGTAGGTCAAAATGTTCACCAACCTTACAAGTTACAGGGTAGATGATTGAACGCTTTATAAATAAACAAGAAAAGATTGCAAAACATATTTTGCTTGCTAAACAGACTCAACCCTAGATCCAACTGAGACATAACCAACTTGTGCTTAGTGGGAATTGTTGATTTCCCTCCCACTGCTGTCTCTCTTTGTTCCATTCTTATATTAAAAGGTACAAAGATCCTGTTATCTGCACTGTCTCAGTAAGTGGGGTTGTTGTGGACTTCAGTGTGCTGCTCGCTCAGGAGAACAGAAAAGACAAGTACAGTGAAGGTTTAAAAAAATAAAAATGTAGTTACACATGTCCTCCAAAACACAGTGCATAACAGACTTTCCTACCTTTCCAGGTCTCCCCTAAGTTACCTTCACATGTCAATGATTGAATGGTGAACATCCTCAATTAGTGTAACCAGAAAACTTATGTAGTCCTGGCTTTGCCTGTCATAAATTCTTTTATAGCACAAAGAGTGAAATTTTCTCAGTGGTGGCGTTATGCTGCTGACTAGTTATTTTGCTATGGTATTGCACCTTGTACTTTACTTATAAAAGCTGACAAAATATGTACAATGATAATGATGGGGATGACTGTCTATTTAGATTTCAGGATTCACTTAATTTTTAGCAGGAGCAAATAAAATGCAGCTGTTCTTGTAACTCAGTGAATTGCATAAACAACTGGGTCTTTGCAACCTAAGCTTTCATATAAGGGAGGAGACGCCTGTGGAAGAAATCTTGCAATTTGCCAAATGCAGTTCTGTTTGTTTGTAGTAATCTGTTCTGTGGAGTGAGCTTGTGCTCTGGAAAAACAGTAATTAAAAAAGAAAAGCTCTATAAAAATATTTGTTTATGTGCTTTTTGTGTGGTGATTATGTTCCAGGTTATGTTTTCCCAACCTCCATATCTCAGGTATGGGTAGCATGCTACAAACTTGAACCTCCTGCCCTCATTTTGAATTAATAGGTTATCAAACAAATGGCAGAACATATTCACAACCCACAAAAACAAGAGAAGCATATACAAAAGGGAAACTAGCTTGAGAACTACTTCAACTATTGATTTATCAATTACCCTGCTAAAAACTAATTAGAAGTTTCATAGTTGTACTTATTTAAAAAAAAACATCAAAGAAGAAATTCTCTCAGAAGTTCTTAGCCTTCAGCATTCTGTCTGCTAACCACTGCCTAATTTCTTTCCAAGAGAGGTTTAGCGTGCATACATCGAACAAAACATTCCCAAAGGATGCCTGCTTGGTTTACTCATTAAAGATATACTTTGGAAAACATCAGCACACATTTATGAAATGAAGACATTACCACCCTTTTGTTAAGGCTAGTATACATAAACGTGAATTAGGTTTTAATTATCCTGTAACATAGACAAGATTATAGAGGGACAGAGATCATGACCTGGCCAAGATTACACAATGAGTCAATCAGGAATAGAAAGCAGGAGTCTTGTCTTAAAGTGCTGTGCTCTAACCTGTAGGATAAACTCTCTTTAACTCAGTAATCTTTTTATCCACTTTTGTCAGTTTTGGTCCAGAATAAACCGTTTCTTGATCTTCAAGAACAATTTTTCAGATTTTCCTTCATTTCACAGGGCAGGCAACGTGCTACCTTTAGAACTGATGTCCCTGGAGCTGTAGGACTGACCTGTTATAAAAGTATATGCAGAAACTTACATCTCTTTCCTTAGTGCTGTCATGACTGGAGAGAACAAAGCCTTCCAAGTACTGAATGTTACCAACATTTTATGTGGACAAGATTTTTACACAGTTCTATATAGAAGAAAAGTGGCTGAGCCTTTTGGTAGCAGGAATCTGGATTTCTTTGTTCCAGCAGCAAGGGCAGTAGTGGCAACAAGTTGTATTTGCTGCTACTGGTAATTCTAGACTTAACGCGCTTAAGTCCTTGTGTTAAAACAGATTGATGATTATTTTGCTACATATTCAATCTGAAGTATGTCAAAGTTGTTGGATGCAGAGAGTTAGCTGAATAAAATTTAGAATCACCACTAACTTTTTAAAAATGATATGAGCAGCTGCACATGTCCATTGCCAAGTTAGGTGACTAGCATTATACAGATCAGTCTACGTATTTTGTTGTTCAGCAGCTACATAGCATATCTGAGACACTCACCTCTCTCTTATGTAAAATACTTTAATAAAAACCTTAGTTAAAGTCTATCAGAACAAATGTGCCTTGCAGTATACCCCACAGCACTCTAAATTGCAGCTGATAATGAATTACTAAGAGGAGTGAGTTCCACAGCCTAAGACCTCTACTGAAAATGCCTTGCCACTAATCTTAGCCAGCTTTATCTTGGGAACAGATAGTAGAAATTTCTAGCATCTCTTAACTTCATGGTAGTGCCTAGCATATGTAAGCTGGCGGTTAGTTTCCCCAGCCCAGGAAGAGAAATAATGTTTCAGCTATTAGTCTTTTAATGCCCTTTCTTCAGGGCTTGTTTTATTGTCCACAAATCAGTCACAAAACAAAAAGCAAATGAAAAACACCGAAGAATAATTCCCAAAGGCTTTGCTTGTTTTAACCAGCCAGGAGGGAAGAGGACACAGCCTTCTCCTTTGATCGAACTTTCTCGTCCTTTTACACTTTGCTGTGACATGTGACAGGCAGAGACTTCTTAATCCTTTGCAGACTTCAATGCCCTTACTTTCTGACCAGTGTGAGATAGGCAGTTTATCAAGTAATAGGGTGCTAAATTTTCCAGACTTTATGGGTATTGTAGAGTACAGTAGAACCTCAGAGTAACGAATGGCAGAGTTACGAACTGACCGGTTAACCACATGCCTCATTTGGAACTGGAAGTATGCAACCAGGCATCAGAGACCCCCCCAACTACTCCCCAAAGGCAAATACTGTAAAATAAAGTACTATATTAAACATAAAACTACTAAAATAAAGGGGAGATTTTAAAATAAAGATTTGACAAGGTAAGGAAACTGTTTCTGTGCTTGTTTCATTTAAATTACGATGATTAAAAGCAGCATTTTTCTTCTGCAGAGTAAAATTTCAAAGCTGTATTAGGTCAATATTCGATTGGAAACTTTTGTAAGCACAACCATAACCTTTTGTTCAAAGTTACGAACATTTCTGAGCTTTGAACAACCTCCATTCCCGAAGTGTTTGTAATTCTGAGGTTCTATTATACCTTGAATTACATACTGTTAAGGGGTAGCACCAGATTTTTCTAAGTGAAATAATTTTAAATGCAATTCGGTAGGTGTGCAGTGTAAAAACCAAAATTTAACCCCACAGATTTGTAAAGAAACCATGCAAACTGGAATTGGAGGTTTCCCCACCGGTCAAGGCAAATGTAATTTTCTGTGCAGTTATCAGCCAATGAATTACCAGTCATTCTTTTGTAGATAATCTAAACCAAGACATAGTCTGCCTTATTTTCCCCAGTGATATGTAATAGTTAATATATTTATGTCTGTATTTAGACTCACTAATTAAGGACTCTTCTTTTCCAGGGAACAGTCATATATGGAAAGTGTTGTTACGTTTCTTCAAGATGTTGTGCCACAGGTAAGGGACTAAAAAAACCTCACTCTCTTCACAGTGCTAGTAATACATATAAGTAAGTTGCAGCTACATAGTGATATTTTGGTCCAATTTATGCAAAGAACAAATACCAAATTTTTTGAAAGTGACTGACAGGTAATTTTGAGTATCAGAGGGGTAGCCGTGTTAGTCTGGATCTGTAAAAGCAGTGGAGAATCTTGTGGCACCTTATAGACTAACAGACGTTTTGGAGCGTGAGCTTTCGTGCTGCGTCTGACGAAGTGGGTATTCACCCACGAAAGCTCATGCTCCAAAACGTCTGTTAGTCTATAAGGTGCCACAGGATTCTCCGCTGCTTTTACAGGTAATTTTGAGTGCTTCAAAAATTTTTTTTGGTCCCCTATCTTTGACACCTTAAAAGGCCCTGACTTTCAGAAAGTGCATGCTGTCTGAAAATCGGGTACCTTTGAGGTGTTTCCTATTGGACACCCAAAATCACTAGTCAGTTCAAAGTCTTGCCCAAAGTATTTAAAAACAAGGCATGAAAAATGTATCATGTATGTACTAGTGAGAGAGGGTTAAATTTGCTGCCTACTTAAAGATGTGGCAGTGGTAGCAATGAAAGGCAGAGGCCTACTTGTGAGGTGGATAGACAACACTTTTGTGGGAAGCCCAGCCCTCCTAATTGCTGGGACTCCTACCAAGCTGGTATTTCTGGATCATGCTTAGGAACTCGTGTGTTTTTGTGTCAATGTCTGGCTAGTAGGCATCAGAAAAGTTTGATACACACCTGCTTGTTTTGCAAGTTTAACAGTTGCTGGAAAGGAGGAGAGGTGTGTTGGTTTTTTTTGTTTTTTTTTTTTCCTTTTCCTCTCTTCTTTTTTCCACTTGCCTCAGAACCTTCAGGTTGCTGCTGACTGGAGGAGATTTGCTAATTTACCCCTTTTCCAGCCTGCTGTGACGGGGAGGAACACATGAATCTGTCATTCTGCTTTCCCCCACCCCCCGGCTCCATATCTTGGGTCATTCTCCCCTAAGAATAGCCCTGGTCCTTTTGTGCTCTGTTGTTTCTAGCTTTCCCAAGTAATTGCAGAATGAATTGATATGGCTGTGGTCACTTCACTGCTGCCCACAGGGTTCTAAGTAGCAGGCTGAAACTGATAAGAGTGGGATTAATTTCATGCTCCTGGTATTTGGGAAAGCTGTGGACAGTAGTAGAGGAACTGTAACTGTTTACCTGTACACTCAGGTCTGCAACATTGCATTGATTCATAGCTGGAATCAGTTAATAATAATAATAATAATAATAGTTAGTTATGCAAGCTAGAAATTTCTTTTTTAAAAAGAAATTGGCACACCCTGACTCCTATTAGGAAAAGTTTCCTACTGACGATTCTGACTATTAGTAATTTGCCAAATGCATTTTTTCATGTTGTGATTCAAGCTATAGTGTAAAAGTAAGGATAGTCAAACGTTTATTGAAAGAATTGTTGTGTTTTAACCAGTTCTTATACTCAGGTATTTTTTCTCCATAGTTAAACAGATGCACTCTTAGTTATATTTTACAAGTCAATTTGCCTTGTAGGCATGGAACATGCTTTGTTTTGAAAAATAATACCAACACTAATATTTTATTTACATTTTGAGTACATATTGTTGCTTGTCCAGCATGCACACAGTGATTATACAAGTTCTTTTCATATTTAATGCAAAATACTGCACAGTATCTTGCAATAATTCAGTTGGAAACAATAGTATTTCCTCTGTAACTCATATTCCGATTACTGCCATTTCTCCTGAGAACTGTAAAACTTAGGTTGTCTAGAACCATCAAGAAGCTTCATTCCAATTTCTCTTTGTACCTCATCTCTTTAGGGGCATCTGTAGAATATATTTAACTGAAGTATGGATCTACTTTGATTGAGTTACAGTGCATTCTCTTTCAAACGTAAATATTTTGGCTATATTAAAATCATAGGTATATAATTAAAATGTCGCAGTAGGAATGAGCTTCATAGGAAAGAAAGGTTTCTATTTTTTTAGCCTTGCTTATAAAGTGTTTAAGTGAGTCAAAAAGGAATTAAAAGAATAAATATACCTCTCTCTAAAGATCTTTTTATTCTATTTCAAAATAGTTTAAATTGACAAAAATCCAGGATTATAGAAACAACTGTCTTTTTTGTTTTGTCCAATTTAATACAAGGTTTATGTTTCTTAGGAGCCAGTTGGCTTTTATTCCCTGTACCCGGAAGGTCTGTGGTTGTTTGTGTCTTGCCACTTTTACTTTAATAAGTGTTGCTACACTAGTTGAATTATATTTAAGATGAAAAGTGTTGACCAGGGAACCACTCCTCTCAAAACCTCCCAGAAATATGGAGGGTGTAAGATATATGCAACAATTCTTGTTTTTCTTGCATTACCCAATGTGCTGTATACAGAGAGCAAAAAATAAAGATATTATACTTCTGTTTATTTTCTTTCAAGCTTTCTCTTTTTTTGTGTAGGCCTACAGTGGAACTCCACCAACAGAAGAAAAAGAAAAAATAGTCTGGGTCAGATTTGAAAATGCAGACTTAAATGGTATGGTTTTATCTCCTTTTTTTCAGTTCTATTTCTGTATCTTTTGGGCCCATATACAATAATTTTAAACTAGCAAAATTAAAAAATTACAGTATAGACAAGAGTTGGCTCAAACAGAACTCCTTTACTCCTCCTTACTAACCAGGAATGAATTGTTATTGTGTAAAATCCTGAGTGAATAGATAGGCCTTTGCTCAGCAAATTTCTTGAAATGTGAAGGTGAGCGAAATGTGGTGTGGTAGGATTAGTGAAGTAAGCAAATTCCAGAGCAAAGCCACTTGGCCCTCTCACTATCCAGATCAGCTGAAAACAAAACATAGGGCTAAGTGTAATCCGTGTATTCGTAGGTTTGTAGCCTGAATCACCTAATCATCTCTCCCAGTGGCTTCATGCACACATATTGAATGGGTGCAGTGTCATAATAGACTTTTGTGTTACCTAGCAATAGAGAGCTGTCAAGGTAAATGAGCAGTAACCTGACTGCATCCTCTTTGATATCATTGAGGAAAAACAGTAGCTCAAGAACAGAATATATACTTAAGCAGGACTTGTTTGCCCCTATTGGAGGCTGTTGAATCAGCATGGACAACAGACTTTGACCATCATTAACAGGAAACAAGCATTGCAGTCTTTATGCCTTACTTAGGCCCATAGCCATATTGAAAGGTGTGAAGAAAGTTAGCTCTTCAGATAAGACTTGAGCTGTTTTGCCTCCATCTTCCCAATAACCTTTCTCAAACAAGGAAGGTTAGAACCTATGTGGTAGGTGGTGGGACTTCGGTATGAGGTGAATGAGGGCCATATGACCACTTGCTTGAATGAACTGAACATCTTCCTCTGACATATGGAGGTGTTAACAATGTACATCAATTTGCTTTTACTAACCATGGAGCTGTAAGCCTACCCTACAAGTCATAGGCTGTAGCTCTCCAAATGCTTTCGGAAACTCCTCCGGATGTTTGCTTCAACTTCATCCTCAGTGTCCTCCTCCTCACTCCTGTGGTAAAGGCTCATTCTGATCCCAGATGTGACATGATAGTATGACATAATAGGGAATCTTCATGTCCTGGTAGTAGGTAGGGCAAGTTTTACTACTTGTAGCTGTTGGAATGGCACAAAGATTCCTAGTTCACAAATTTATGGATGTTAGAGATAGAAAAGACCTGTTAGATAAGCTTGTGTATTTCACTGCCTCATGCGCAAGGCCAGTGCATGGTTGTTACCTAGTAGGTTTCTTTTTCCTTGCTGTGCATTTGTAAATGTCCCAGCCACTGGGGCTTTCGCCACTTCCCTTCACTTGCCACAGTATGACAGAAAATCAGACATATCCAATCAAACCTTTACTTTTCATATTCATCCTAAATTTCCTTAGTTCAGTTTAATCTTGTTAGTCTTGGTAATAATCTTGTACCATCCTGAAGAGTTCTTCTCCCTGCCTGAAGTTTACGTGCTTTTAGAACGTCATGCTTCTTGCTAACTTTAGGGTAGAGCGGCCTTAGCCAAGATATAGAAACATTTGGTTATTTTAGTCTGTCTTGATATATTTCCTATAGCACCTTCATATTTGTATGTAAATTACCTTTTTCAGAGGAGTGTTGTGAGCATTAGATAATATGTGTAAAAAGCTTTGATCATCAAAGTGCTACATAAGTGTCATCTTTGTTATAATTATTATTTTTGCTCCTCTGTGGTTTTCCTCTGATTTGTCAATATGATAGCATTACGTGAACTGGCAGTAATGTAGCTTATGGATGATTATATTTACTCAGTAAATAGACTTCTCTTTTCCTAAATAGAAGAAGTACTGAAGAAGAAATCACTGATCCCTCTATTTTCTCTGTGTACTCAATCTTTCTGTCTAAATGCGCTAATAATTTCTGTTGCTAAATCTCTTGCATAGCAGAGCGGTGTAGATTGTATGTATTTTGTAAACTTGGCTTCAGAGTAGTAACTGTGAAATGTGAAGAGGTGCTTTTCTAGAATTTCATGGTGCTTATAGAAAAATAACTTGATCATGTGCTAATAATCACAGAAGGTAGGAATGACAAAGACCTCTGAGTCACCTTGTCATAGCCTCCTTTCTTATGTTGTGTAGGAAGTTTCCCGTCATCACTCCCTCTAAACTGGTATTTGTACCCTCTCAAATAAAACTCTAATTACAGATCTTATTCCTTGCGTCTAAAGGAACATTTTTTCACTATTTTTTCAGTTATACGAGTTAAATTAAAAAGCACGTTGCTTTGCCTTTAATTATAATATGAATATGGATTTTGAAAACTGTATCCAGTATACCAGACATTAAACATAATTTGTCCTAACTTAATGTTTGTTTTGTTATTTAAATCCAATTTAGATACATCAAGGAATATGGAGTTTCATGAGATACATAGCACTGGCAATGAACCACCTTTGCTGCTCATGATTGGGTACAGTGATGGAATACAGATCTGGAGCATACCTGTAAGTACATAATAACTCTGTCTTCAGAAAACAGGCCTCCCTGAGATGCTGATTTTATGCTATATCTAATTTTTTTTAACAAACTATATTACCTTAAAAGTAGAAGGCTACAGCATATGTTGTACATGTAAAATGGTTTAATGTAAGATTAATATTTGATGTAACTCACACTCTTAAATAAAACTACCTAACTTTAAATCTGAGGGTTTTTTTATTCGGATACTTGCTGTAAAGGTAACTTTTTGATTTGGAGCAGGGTGTAATGTTACAGAGAAGTTAATATCATATAAATATAGGGGAAAGACGTCCACCCTAAGGAGGAAGGGTAAATTCAACTGTTATATGAAAAATTATGAAAAGGATTTACGTTTCCCAGGAATGCAAGCATGACAATATTAATAGCATTTTACAATCACAATGTGTGTCTGTCATGTACATGATTTGCAATTTTAATTTTATTAAAGTCTATATGTGCATGTGGATTTAATTTTATTCTGTCATACATACCATGCAATTTGTGTTTCAGAATGGTTTGAGCACATGGACTTAATTTGGGAAATTTCCCCCAAATTTCTTGAACTTAGAATAAAGTTTAGTATGGTATGTGATAAAATTCTTAACTCATAAAATCTAGTGTGTCCAACACTTTATACTTCAAAATAAACCCAGTGAGCATATTGGATGAAATTTCTCATCTTTGTAGAATACAGAGCCTTTCTGGAAAATATTTCTCCTTTTCATCCCTCCCTGGGTGAGAAAGAGAGTAGTTTTTATGCAGCAGGCTACATTTTAGGAAATGAAATGGAATTTCATATTCTCTTTGAAAGTACTTTTGCACACCAGCTAGGGAGCTGTGTTAAGGACTAACAATTTGGTTTTACAGGGGGAGACAGAACTGGAATTTTTCTCGCAATTTATGTCTTTCCTGCTAAAGAGGAGGAAGAAAACCTTTTTTAGAAAGTTAAGAGCCCGCAGTTTGGTGGGTGGTGATGTAAAATAAGAGGCCCTAATGTACCCTACTGTACTTCATGTGGAATTTGGGAATTTGTATATTTTCTTAGATTTTCCTGAGGAACTACAGTTGTTTGTCACATTCAGGACTTTATTTTTAATGGAGCAGAATGGAACATTTGGATGCTGCTGTATTTTTGTCTTTAAACTTTTTAAAAAGAAGTATATGCTTGTAGAAAAACCAAATTGGTTGTTTACTTCTTGAGTAAGGAAGTTACAATATATACTATAAGTATTTAGCACGCAAAATAATTTTTTTTTATACAATTAAAACTTTTAAAACTTGAAAATATTCTTATACAAAAAGTGAATATTCAACCCTTTTAAAAAACCACTGTGCTTTATTCGTCATGTGTATTACAGGGAACAAACATTAGGTGTCACTAAGATATTGAGCTAAAAAGTATAGTACAGCTTCAGTAGTACCAGCGATCCTAACAGGATTCTGAACAAATAAGTTAGAATACATAGAGATAAAGACACTGATCTAAGTTAAAGATTTTTCTATAACATAACTTCTTTGAACTTTCTCTAATGAATTTATTTGAACAGGTAAGTGTTTACTGAAAGGTGTATAGAGGCACACACCTGGTTGTGTGACATTGGACTTGTCTGGGCTAATTTACAGTAGAAAAGATTAGAGTTTGGGTCTTGATCTGGCAAGGGATCATTTCTCTGTTTATATAATAGATTCTTTCCCTGGGCATGAGGTGGGAGAGTGCCTTGTATACTTCTCAGGTGACCCTCTGTAGCTGAAGAAATGAGTGTCTCTGAAGAAATCCATCTATACTCATAACCAAGGGGAAGATTGTTATGAGGTGGGGTCTTATGTGTAAGGGGAGGGCAAGAGGGATGGCATAGGAATGTCTTGGAGGACTCCATTTTCTTCCTTGTGTGGGGAGGAAATCTTTTTTTTTTTTTTTTTTTTTTTTNTATGAAATAACAAATCCCTATCGTTATGCTTTATTTTTGCATAACGAAGCCCTTCACCAGCTTTCAGAAAGTAATTTCTGAGCTTGAGAATGTGTTCAAGTTGATACACAAGCTGAGGCAGTTTAAAAAGAAATAGGGGGGTGTTCTGAAGAGTTACAGATTCATAGACTCTAGGACTGGAAGGGACCTCGAGAGGTCATCCAATCCAGTCTCCTGCCCTCATGGCAGGACCAAATACTGTCTAGACCATCCCTGATAGACATTTATCTAACCTACTCTTAAATATCTCCAGAGATGGAGATTCCAGAACCTCCAGAGGCAATTTATTCCAGTGTTTAGCTACCCTGACAGTTAGGAACTTGGTGCACCTCTTTGAGAATTCTCAGCTTGGAGCAGGACATGAGATGTCAAAGTAACATGCTCTAAAATGGCAAACTGTGTTGTGACCATGTATGAATCTAGTCTCTGAAATAAAGTGACATTCATTGCTTTGCAGCCTCAGGAAAGTGATTCTTTGGAGGAGATTCATGATGAGTTCGAGATGGGTTATCTGTAGGTGCTATTTGATATACGTGTCTTGGCAATGTGAGCTGTTTGTAGCTGGGATAAATATCAGGAGGTTTGCAGTACTTCATAGTATCCGCTCTCCAGCAGCATCAGCATTTGAGGCCACTAGGAAAGAGGAAAATATTTTTGGAGCAAATGTGGAAAAATTATTTTTTGCTATTTGTATGCTTCATTTATGAGGGAGAGTAGTGCCACCTGGAAGTTTTTAGATCTCCAAAATCAGAACACAGATGCAAACCTTTCCTGACTAATTAATCTGTGTTTTGTGGTGCTGGAGTGGCCCATCATAAATTTCGGGACACTGATTAAATATATTACAAAGGAGAAGTCCGGTGTGGTTTCTTTGGGATCAGTCCTTTGTCGCTTTGGTCAATAAGATTTATATGCTGTGGGGTGAGAAGGGTGCTTGTTTATACAAAGGGATTTGGTTGAGCAGCAATTTGATTAATTATATGATTATGTTACTTCCATAACTGGGTTGGTGTCAGTGGTATGTATTCTTGATTGAAATTAAGTCTTTTCTGGCATGGTGGTGGAGGGGGGAAAGATTTCCAGCTACTGAATGACCATGCCTACTTTCTGCAGCTCCTGGGGTTTTCCTTTGAAGCCTTTAGGCCAACCAAAGCTATTCAAATAGCTTGTGAGATCTGATAAGACCACAGCCAGGGAATGTGTAGCTGCAGATTATATGAACAATATTGCCCCCTTATATGTGTTTAACAGTATAATGTTGGAATGTTTTCCTTGGCATTCATGTTATCCCTAGTTTGAGTTCCCAGTTATATATATTTTTCTAAACTTTGATATTCTGTGGTTTGGGGATTTATATATGAGACTTCTAAGAAGAATGGACATAGCATAACCTACGCTTGCCTACCCTCTTCCTAGTGCTCTTTAGGGTCCATGTACAAGAAGAACGGGCAGTTGTGTGACAAAGTGACTTTATATACAAAATTATGTCATTCACTTGGCAATAGCATATGTTCTATATACGTATCCTTTCTACATCCTCTTAGGGTCTGGCTACGCTGCAGTTGGAGGTGTGCCTCCCAGAGTGGATAGGCAGACACATGTTAGCTCAGCTTCAGGTAGCATGCTAAAAATAACAGTGTAGACTTTGTAGTGAGGGCAATGTCGCAGGCCAGCCACCCTAGTAAGGACCTCCGGGTCAGGCTGGCTTGTACTTGGGCAGCTAACCTGTGCTGCAATGTCCATGCTGCTACTTTTAGCATGCTAGCTCAAGAAATCTGAAAAGAGAAATTGATACGATTTTATTTAGAAGCCCTTTCTCTTTTAAGAAGCAACAGTCCCAACGTTTAAGTGAAAAGCTGTACACTGAGGCTATCATCTGTAGCATTGTGCTTTCTTTCCTCCTTCAGTTGGACCCCTATTCAGCACATAATAAAATAATGTGCTGCAGGCAGTCCAGTTTGTGTCTGAGTGATTATGAAGTGTTTATGACAGCTACTAAGCTGACGCTTTCCATAATGGTGTTACATTGACTTCTAAACACCTTTGTAGTCTGCCTCCAGGAGTGTATGTATGTCTCTGCAGTCTGAGTGGTTTTACATTAACATTTCCTTGGAGTAAGATCTTTGACTACAGAAGTGTTACTTGCAAATGGAAGATACCATTTGATCGGCTTCAAAGGACTGAAATAATGTTTGGACTGCTGGGTGCTGAAGTAACGGCTGGAGTTCTGAGGTGTAATGTCTAAATCTGTATTGCATAAGATGCAGAAGGTATCCATCCAAACTGGTTTTCTTTGATCTTTGTTTTGAAATGGAGGGTGGAAAGGTTAAAAGTGTTTTTAAAATATGCCTTTCGAAGTGGGAAGAAATCTGGGATTATACTAAAGTAATGACTGCAAGTTCCCATTCAAGTAATTGTGCAATGTGGTTTTGTGTTGTGTTTGGAATTTGTTTTCCCTTTGCCCCCAGTCTTGTGTTTCAAATACAATGTCAGAACCAGAAAGCAGTTGGAATTGGTTTCTGCTTAATGTGGTTTACAAGAATCTGTTTTAGATAGTTTATTCCTATTCACAGAAATGCATTTTGGCTGCTTTTGTGGGTGATAACTTTTTTCATTGTACACAGGAGGTTTCAGAAGTAGAAAGTGACATTAATTTAGTTTTCCCTATTCAGTTAGAACAGAGTTATTAGGCTTTAATTTTAATAAATTTGGGAATTTTATTGACTGTTCAAAGGGAACTGCATAATAGTAAACATAACATGTTTAAATAATGTTGTAAAAGTTGTACAATGCTGCTACTTCAAACTTATATTGGTATGGCAGCTTACATGGTAGATTACATTCACTGATCAGAGCCCTTGGAATACTGGTCATAGTTGGGCAAGTTAAGGATGGTTATGCTATCCTCTGACTTCTCCTTTGTTTCACTGTCGTAATGTAAAAATGATGGACCAATATTTACCAGCTATTAAGAATCTTAATATTTATTAGGTTAAAACTAGTTACTGCATTTACAGTAGATGTGTGTATGTGAGAGAGAATTCTTTTCCCTTCTTCACTTCTCCAAAAAGACTGAATAGTGGTGGCTGGGAAAACCAGATCCATTCTCCCTTCCTTCCCCAGTTTAGTTAATGCTGGTAAAAGTGTCAGTGACTTATGAGGTAGGAAGCTAATGACCAATGAAGTTCTTTTTTCCCAGTTTCTTCTGACCAGAGGATCTTGGGACTGAAGATCGAGACCCTGGTGCAGGCTCGCAGTAGGCACTTAGAAAAATGTGAGACTGACCAAGATATGTAACCTTTAAAAGCATCAGAAGACTTGGAGGTGTGCATAGGGATAGGGACGGGGCTAATCATTCTTCTAGGTTTTTTTTTCTTTTCATACTACAGCTGTTTTGAGTTATGTAAGGGTTTAAAAGAGTAGTGGTTTTGTTTTAACACACATAACTTACACAGCCAATTGTGTTGAAAAGCTGTGTGATTTATAATGTACTCAGCACTTTGAGAGAGGAAGGAAAGGAAAACATCACACCTCTCTGCAGCAAACTCTTTGGCAGATGTGGTGGTAGCATCAGTAGGCTTTGTCTTTGTCTTTGTCTTCACTGCTAAAAAAAAATGGCCCTTTTTAACCTTGGAGTAACTAACACACATGAGCTATCCCAAAGCACTTTGGTTTTACTGCAATGCAAGCCTTCCACTAGTTGGCTGCGGTGAGTTTACCTTGCAGTAAAACTGAAGTGCTTGATCTTCACTGTGTTTTTACCTCAGGATAGCTTGCACATGTTAGTTACACCAAGGTAAAAAGCACACCTGTTTGAGCAGTGAAACAAGGTCTTGGAGCGGCATTCTGTGGACCTATAAAGCTATAAAGGATCGTTCTGCCCCTATCCTGACGGTTCCCCATGCACCTCCTTCTTTTCTTTTTGTGGGTGTTGAGGGCAGGGGTGAAGAAACACTGTCCCAAATTACAAACGTGTGTAATCTGCAGCCTGAGGATGTTAAACCCTCTCAAAACATGTTACATTTATAATGGCAGTTTTGATGCATCTGTGATTAAATGCATTAGCAAGCTGCTCAACTACTCTTTGTATTTTATTTATTGTCCTCTGTTTTCCATGGTGGTTGCAATTTTAACATTTCATTCAATCTACAGGGAAGAGTTTTATACTGTTTTTAGACATCTCCATTGTTCTGTTCTCTAGGCAAAGGGAGCACACACATATAGGCATACAGAAAGTTTATACCAAATAGGGGAGGATGAAAAGGGTAGCCTCACTCCAAGTGGCTGTTGCAAACAGCTATTGTATATAGTGCATTTATATTTATATCACACATCCTAACAGGTTCTTATGTTGAGCTGTTAATGTGCCTAGGAAAAGGGTCTGTTTGTTCAAAGGGATACGTCTGATGCTGGGGGAGGGTAGGCAGTCTCATTTTAAGAAACAAATGGCCTGTGGCTACGTCTGCATTGCATGCGCCTTACAGTGGCATATACAATACACACACTGCATGCTCCCGAGCCTGGTTATAAATAGCCAGTGTAGAAGGTGAGGCATTGCTTATGTAAGTAGAATAGAGACATCCCTGGACTCTACATGGTTCTCTACACATCCAAGCAGTGCCTCTCTATCTACGCTCCTGTTTTTAGTAGTGTAGCGTCCTGCTGCCTCTCTAGTATTTGGAGCCTTTCCCTGCTGCAGGGAGCTGCCGGAGCTTTTCCTTGTTGCAGTGAAGGACTCTGGCAGAGGGGAAAGGCTCTAGTGGGGGGAAGCAGCAAAGAAGCGTTCCAGAAGGTCCCCACTGTCTTCCCCTGCCAGAGCCTTTCGCTGCTGTGTGTAGTTACACACCACAGTGTGAGCACAGCCTGCTTTTTGCTGTGATGTGCAGCTACATGTACTCTGTACACCACTGCCTGAAGTGTGCAGTGCAAACATGCCCCATGTTACTAATAATGGTTTGGTTTATTAAAACAAAGAATTTTACAAATCTGATTTTACTTTTCATCATTAACACTGATTTTTTCTTCTTCTTCTTTGTGCACTTGCTCAAGAAAAGTTGAGCAGTCAGTTTCTAGCAATGTCACTTTCTGTTTTCATGCTTTTGCCTAATGCAAAAGTAATTGGGTTGTTATTACTACAGAGATTTTTTTTGTTTTTTAATTACAACTATACATTTGAATTTAAACACTAACATTCTGGCTGCTTCCCTGTCCCCCCACTTTCAAATATCTTGTTTGGTAGTGTTCCTCTTGAACTGGATCATGTCAAAGAGCAGTTCATAAGGATATCAATAATAACTTAGGTTTTCATACAATCTTGTTGTTCAAAACGATATTCAAAACCAAAAGGTAGATTTCTGATATCTTACCTAATATCTTCTCTATCTATTTGTGTGACAGTGCTGTTATTATATCCTAACAATTTGCATTTTTAAGTGTCAAATTTCTAATTTATTTTTTCATTCCTTTGGTTTGGTGTATGTTTGACATTTTTTGACTGTATGAAACCTATTTTCTATGGTTGGAAAATATTATCTTCCTTACAGTATAAGCAAACCTTTTTTTTTGTTATGGGTTCAAACTGGTATGCCCTAAACAACAGAAGTCTGTCATCAAAAATTAAGCAGTGGTCCAGATTGATCCCTGATCTGCCATACTTACAAAGTAGTGGCCCGAAATGTGTAAGGGAAGAGGGAATGGTTTCACTCCCTTCCCTCAATCTGTTCTCATATCAGGAGAAAGGAGCCAGAGGGAATTGAACTCAAGTTTGATGGATTCTTTGCTTGCAATCTTGCACAGAGATCTGAAGCTTTAAAAATACAACCAACCTGTGCCTTGACTCCTTGGACTGTGGAAGCTGCAAAGTCCCACCACACCAGCTTGCGGCCGTCATTTTGGATTCACCCTCTCTATAGAAAGAGTACCTGAGGCTGCTTTTAAAGCTTCATTTTCAATTCTTAAAGCCTGTTTGGAAATGTTCTTTGCTTTTGGAATGGGAAAGAAAACCTTTAAGAGCTTGAAAGCTGCCACAGGGACTCACTACTTAGCTGGAGCAAATCCAAAATGGCAGCCACAAGCCTGTTCCTCTGCAGGTGCTTTTTGAAGAAATTAAAGTCTATTTATATTCTGTCAGTGTTGGGAGACTGAGCTGCTCAGGGGATTGGTAATGGGATGTGTAGCCTTTCACCTTCTGGTTGCCAGTTCACAACTAGCCCAGGTTGGTGGGGAGAAAGTTGTTAGCCATTCTGTGACTGTATGGCTTATGTGGTGGTCTGTCCTAGTCCAATTCCTAGCAGGACAGGTGTCCAAGTCAGAAAACCTTAGCCTTCTTTGTTGGCAGTCTCTGCAAGGAGATGAGGACTGAATCGGCAGAGATGTGCTGTGGCAGTCAAAAAAGCAAACAGAATGTTGGGAATCATTAGGAAAAGGGATAGATAATAAAACAGAAAATATCATTCTGCCTCTATCTGAATCCGTGGTACGCCCACATCTTAGATTCTGGTTGCCCCATCTCAAAAAAGATATATCAGAATTAGAAAAGGTTCAGAGAAATGATTTAGGGGTATGGAATAGCTTCCATATGAGGAGAGATTAATAAGACTTGGACTTTTTAGATTGAAAAAGAGATGACTAAGGGGGGATATGATAGAGGTCTGTAAAACCATGACCAGTGTGAAGAAAGTAAATAAGGAAGTATTATTTACTCCTTGTCATAATACAAGAACTAGAGGTCACCAAATGAAATGAATAGGCAGCAGGTTTAAAATAAACAAAAGGAAGTATTTCTTCACACAACACATGGTCAACCTGTGGAACTTCTTGCCGGAGGATGTTGTGAAGGCCAAGACTATAACAGGGTTCAAAAAAAAGAACTAGATAATTCATGGAGGATAGGTGGCTATTAGCCAGGATGGGCAGGGATGCAAAACCATGTTCTAAAGCAGGGGTAGGCAACCTATGGCACAGGTGCTGAAGGCGGCACACAAGCTGATTTTCAGTGGCACTCACACTGCCCAGGTCCTGGCCACCAGTCCAGGGGCTCTGGATTTTAATTTCATTTTAAATGAAGCTTCTTAAACATTTTAAAAACCTTATTTACTTTACATACAACAATAGTTTAGTTATATATTATAGACTTATAGAATGAGACCTTCTAAAAACGTTAAAATGTATTACTGGCATGCGGAACCTTAAATTAGAGTGAATAAATGAAGACTCGGCACACCACTTCTGAAAGGTTGCCGACCCCTGCTCTAAAGTGTCCCTAGCCTCTGTTTGCCAGAAGCTGGGAATGGATCACTATTTATTCTAATAGATAAGTTTTAAACTGAGGTTCCCCTTACAAACAAACCCAAGAAGCACCTAGGATTTGACTGTTCTGTAAACAAAATCCTTCACCTTGTACCACATCTTGCTTTGTAAAGCATGTTGAGATCGTAAGGATAAAAACAGCCATGAGAGCTAAAGATTTTATTTTATAGTGATGTGATACTTTAAAAATATTGGCATTGAATCTGAACCTTGTGCTGCAATATGTTTTTTTTTTTTGCCAATTTTTAGAGAAACTTAATTTTCAAATAAAATAAGACCAGGATTTGACTAAACAATATGACTAAATTGTAATTTGTAGTGGCATGGCAAAATCTGCAGGGTGGTGAGAGAACATTTTATAGTCTGCCATGACATTTTTTGTTTTTTTTTCCCTACCACCAAATTAGTTGAGGAATATGTGACCTGCCATATATGTGAACTGTACAGTGAGACGTATTTATCTAAACATTGTGATGCTGAAAATGCATGTATTAAGATTTAAAAATTTTCCCCCTGTCTTTGTCCTGCTTAAAGTAGGAGAGGAGGACATTTTGTAGTGCTGTGGGAGTTGGTAACATCTGAGTTCTAATGTTGGCTCTGCCACTGACTCTACCTTTGAGCAATGGGCTTAGCTTTCCTTTTGGTTTAGTTTCCCCTATCAGTAAAATGGGAATAATACCTGCCTCCCTTCCATAGATGTGGAGGACTAAGAAGTGAATGCTTATACAACATATTGAAGAAGAAAAGCAGCATAGCCATAAGGAACTTGGGCTGGGATTTTCAAGAAAGCCTAATGGAGTTATGTACCCTGTTACAAAAGAGTTTCAGTAGGATTTGCGCACCTAATTCCCTTAAGCGTCTTTGAAAATCCGTGCCTTAAGTTTTACCACCTCTTCAGCATCCCTGGCAAACTACGTATGCTTTTGTAGATCTGCTGTATCTTAGAGCAGAATCTCAGTTAAGTGGGTTTGGCCTCCTTAACTGTTTTTTACTGTTGGGCCTCTTTGTTTGGCACTAGAGCTGATGTGCTGGCATGCTCAAAAAGTAGCACGAGGTGACTGAATTGGGTTGTTATCATATGTGAATCACTTCTTCCATACTTCTGTTATGTTGTTTCTTTTTTGTTTCCTTTGTAGTCATTTGTGTGCATATACATATGTGAACCACTCTTTCATGGTTTTGGGGAAAAAAAAACTTTAACTGCCAATAATAATAGTTTCAAAGTCTTATACTTTCCCACTTTTTCCTTTTTATAGAACTGGTGTGTTCCCACAGATACAAAACCTGCTCCTGCCTACATCTCTGCTTTCATTTCCTCTTACTCCCCCTCTCACTTTTTACTCTCTCTAAGCTTCCTTCCTAACCACTCTCCATTGGTCCCTTCTTCCATGTTGCACATTATCCTTGGTACAGGCACTCTTGTTTTCTCTCCCTCTTTCCTCCCCCCAAACAAGAAAACCCGTGACTCATTAAAGAATTAAATCTGTGGAGGGAATAACGGGGAACGTAGCATTACCAATTTGACTTTTGAACATCATACTATCATTTGGTTTATGCATAACTTGGTTTGCAAGATCTTCGGGGCAGGGACCATGCCTCCTGCTCTAGGAGAAGCAGCACACTGTCTGTCATCAAATTACTAATTTGTTAAATCTGAAATTATTCTGAAAAAAAAACCAGAATAATTAAAATTTTATGTACTGTACAAGCACTGCTACTAAATAGCAAAGCAGAATCTGCATGCTGATCATCTACCTAATAAAATAAGAGCAGAATGGATTAAGGGTCTGAGTCTTATCTTTCTTACATCAGTTTTATAGCCATCTATATCAGGAATAATTCTAATCACTTAATTGGTATTACTCCTGACCCATTCAGTATGAGACTGGAATAGACCCCAAGTCCCTGGGGAGAAATGTAAAGACAACTGTTTCCCAAAATTTTTGTACTGTCCTGAAAGTTATTTTAAATTGAATCAGGAGAGTAAGTGGAAAACCGAAATAAAGTTGTCCCTGTTCAGTGTATAATTATAAAAAGGTTGAGTGTTTACTGTACTAAGTATAGCATTTGCATATAGTCTTCATAACAAATAGATGGTTTAAGGGGATCAGCAGCAGCAGTTTGACGTACATTATCTATAGCAATGGTAATAAGCTATAGTTAAGAAGTGGCAACTAAGTGTGAGTCGGAGTTACTGGTCATGATTTGTTGCTTAAATAGCAGTGGATTTTTATTTTTCCAACTTGTCATCTAAACTGCAGGAAGTAATTGAAGAAATATAATAAGACATTTTAAAAAGGTTGTGTTAGATTTATGGTTTAATATTTATCGAATTATGAGGTCTTTCTTTCAAATTGTATGCATTTCTGATATTGTAAAATGCTTGTTTGGCAAACTTTCTTCCAAAAATAGTATGCCAACATGCTGGTTAAATTTTTAGCTTCATTACATCTGTTTTAAGTTCTTAGTTATTTGGAAATGAGTTTCATAATGTTTGCCATTTTCCTGAAGTTTGACATTCCGTATCGGATCCATTACCAAGCAGTTATGAAAATACATTGTGACCAACCATTTACAGGAAGTCTGGAAATTCTTCTTAACTACTTCTGATTTAATCTTTTCAAGATTTCCATTAGTGACTAACAATTAGTTTGACTTCCTACTTTTAAAACAATTTTAACACCTATACAATATGTGGTGCACTAATATTTCAGGTTTTCTGATCCTTTAAATCCAATATTTGATTCTCTTAATCAGAGATTAATTTGCCTCTTCTAATAAAACGTACAATGTGTAGCACAAACTATGTATTAATCGGTGGCCAAGTTGAGGACTTGTATGTCCTGAAATGTGTACAGTATACTTATGAAAATTGTATCACACTATGGTATTTTATGTAGCCTAATGTAAAACATGCATTTCTTGATGTGGAGGACCTCTGTTACTATAATTTGTCAGTTATTTTTAAAGACCTGTAAATTATCATCTGTAGGGGAAGGGTATATACAATTGATTTTTTTGGGCAGGAGTGGGTTTGAAGATGCTTAGATGGAAAGCATATATAATTTCTATTCCAGCTTGCTGTTCCAGGTCTTGGGTAAACCAGAGCTTAACTTAGTGTATGAAATATTTAAAGTTTGCTGAGCACATACGGAAATTACCAAGGAAGAGAAGAAAAATGCTTTCCCTGAAATTTATTTCTAGTGAATTCCTTTTTGCCTTTACTTTTTGGAGTCCCTACCTACCTCCAAAAAAAAGTGACAGCTCATCTAGGGGCCTAACACATAGTTTTTGCATTATTTTAACTAAATCTGTTCTTTTTTAAAAATAGTTTAAATCAGTGCAACTTCCTAGCATAGATGCAGTTGTGCCGGTGCAAACGTGTTTGTAGCTTAAATACCTATACAGTAATTTACCTGCAGATCCCTCATGGTTTTAACAACTGTTAATAGGGCATCCTGTGACCCTGTTACAGTACCAAACACACAAGAAGCCCTCAAAACTCTTGCAAAGTGGGTTCACTTGTGCTATGTGGAAGGCATGGCAAAGTTTAGGAAGCAATGCTTAGTGAATTAGGTATAGGAGGAGGGAGGTTTTAATGGTTTATTAAAACAAATAACATTCTTTACATTGTTTATAATTTGTATATTATGCAGATCAGTGGTGAAGCCCAGGAACTCTTTTCTGTTCGACACGGCCCAGTTCGAGCTGCACGAATCTTGCCTGCTCCACAAATCAGTAAGTATGTTGTTGTAACAGTTCACAGCTAAATGTATGTTCTCTTCTACCTACTGAATGAATCAGTATTTTTTCTTTAAAAGTTTTACTTGAATCTTTGTTATATACTGGTATGTCAGCTTTCCATTTATTAGAAACTTAGTTAAAATAACATGCTTCTGACGAAGAGGGCATTCACCCACGAAAGCTTATGCTCCAATATATCTGTTAGTCTTGAAATGTGACACAATACTCCAGTTGAGGCCTAATCAGCGTGGAGTAGAGCAGAAAAATTACTTCTCATGTCTACTTACAACACTCCTGCTAATACATCCCAGAATGATTGCTTTTTTTTGCAACAGTATTACACTGTTCAGTCATACTTAGCTTATGATCCTCTATGACCCTCAGTTCCCTTTCTGCAGTACTCCTTCCTAGGCAACAAGGAGTCTGGTAGCACCTTAAAAACTAACAAGTTTATTTGGGCGTAAGCTTTAGTGGGTAAAAAAACCCATTCTTCAGATGAATGGAGTGAGAATTACAGATGCAGGCATTATTATACTGACTCATGAAGAGAAGCGAGTTACCTCACAGGGCCCTGTCAACACTGGTTCTCCACTTGTGAGGTAACTCCCTTCTCTTCATGTGTCCATATAATAATGCCTGCATCTGTAATTCTCACTCCATGCATCTGAAGAAGTGGGGTTTTTTTTACCCACAAAAGCTTATGCCCAGATAAACCTGTTTATCTTTAAAGTGCCACCGGACTCCTTGTTGTTTTTTGTGGATACAGACTAACATGGCTACCCCCTGATACTTAACTTCCTTCCTAGGCAGTCATTTCCCATTTTGTATGCTAGCAACTGATTGTTCCTTCCGAAGTGGAGCACTTCAGAGCATTATTCTAGTTTGTCCAAATCATTTTGAATTTGAATCCTATCCTCCAAAGCACTTGCAACCTTTCCCAGTCAGGCTGACAAAGAGCATATAAAATGCTGTGCAACAGTGGAAGGCAGGGAAAATTTTGGTCAAGGACACTGAAGCAAACTCCCACTCTCGGGAAGATTGTCATGGGATTTTTAAGTTCTACATATGGCAGACAGGAATTTGTTTTTAAAAGTCTCATCCAAAAGGACTCCACAGTTTCAGTAAAGGAAAATTGAGAAAACAGTTTTAAACCACTGCAATTTTTGTAATCATTGTTACAATCATAATTATAGAACTGACATTTGGTTAATATCTTGTGGTCCTTTATCCCAAGTATCATTTTTTTTCCTTAGCAAGGTCATGGTTGCTAGCCATAGGATTAGAAATGCTGTTTATAGTTAGAGACTCATATTCAGATACACTGCAGAGTTTATTCATGATTTGTGGTCCTTACCTTCTCAGACTTTCAAACTCTTGGGATGAATAAAAGATTTTAAGTTTTCTTTGTCATCTGTTCAAGAGGCAGTGCTGGAGATCCAACTTAATGTATATGAAGAAATAACTTTAATAAAAATGATATCGTGTAAATAATATAGCATACATTAAATTCAAGAAGACATCTTGTTTTCTCAAAAGTAAGTAGGTTTGCCAAAAACATGAAGGCTCTTTTTTTATTTCACGTATGGGAAAAATGCAAAGTATTTTCTAAAACTTGTAATATTATAACAGACCACCCATGTGCCCTGAAATATCAGCTGTTGAAGCTTTTTCTGGTATTAGAACACAAAGTTACTTTCCCATTCCGATCAGAAAAATAGTGGGATGGGAATTCTTTATAGTTCCTTCTAGTTGGAGTGGAGCTAGATTTTAATTTGTTCCTCTTTTTGCTTATTTTAAATAAACCATTTTCAAACAAATTGACCTTTCCAGTGTTTGAGTTTTTGACATATCTCTTAATGTACAAATAGCCACCTCCTCTCTTGAAGATTACTTAAATGTGGTTTTATCAAGTTCTGAGACCAGCTGTCTTGTTTGCTCAACTACATTGTTTCAGAAATTCTGAGTAACCTCCTGGAAGAGTTTGCTAAAAGATTTGAGCAACTATGCATAAACAAGCAATTCCTCTTAAAAACGGAGACTGTTCAGCCCAAATACAAGCAATTCCCAAATAGCAGGCCAGTTCACATTTGCTTATAATCATCTCCAGTATTTTGAAAGTGGAACTACTATGCTCCCAGAAGAGAGAACAGGCATACTAACATTTTAACTTGATATAGCTTAAAGAATTAGATGGCTTCACTAAAACATCAGATGCTGTTCTGTTGTCTTAAAATTTTCTGTTGATTTGCTAAGTATTGGTTAAGAAGTCTGGTCTAGAATTAAGATCCTGACAATTTTGTCATCCAGGATCCTGTTGCACTTTTAAGAGCATGAGGGGGTTACCCTGTTAGTGTCTTGGCTGAACCTCAGTTTGGGCAATATTCTTTTTGACCAAAACCCACCCCGTAACTTCAACTGGAGAAGCTTTCCTGCTTCCCTCCTGCATACAGCTGCTAAGTAGTGTTTGTTGTGTAAAATGGCTGCCCCATTCCACTACAGTCAATCTAATTTGAGCTGTTATTTACTTTTCTGTTAAAGTCTGGGATTAAGTGGAGAAGTGGTACACAGGTTAGGAATCTATGCAATAGTGTATTGAGAGCCATTTACCAGAACTGTTAAGTGGAGCTTGTCCTTGCACAGAACTCTAAACTAGAGTTAGATTTAAGTAGATCTTAAATTCAGTTAAAATATTAAACACAAAATGGAATGTGTTAAAGCAGTAGCAACCTACTGTTAGAATTTAATACACAGGCACACATTTAAAATGTGTGCAGGACTTTTTCTTTATGGGAACTTTGTCAACTTTGTAATTAGCTGACAGACTATGGCTATTTTGGTCCTTTCTGTGTCATCAAATATTGGATCCCTGCATCCTTTTAAAAAAGAAAAAAAGAGGGAAAGAAGTGTAACTGCAAGTGAAGGAAGCAATAGTTAACATTCCAACAAGTTCTGTTTTTTACTGCGGGTAGAAAAATGCTTTGTGTTGTACAGTCTAGCAAGCAAACTAAACTACTACTTATGAATTCCATTGGGCAGTTGTTCTCTCTCTAAACTGCTTATATTTAGCATTTAACAATGATCGTTGCTACATCAGAAAGCTATTCAAATTAGTTCGTATTAAATTAAGTTAAACCTTTTAAAAACATGTTTTGGTCTCTTTTTACATGGCTTGGTATAAAGTAAATCTGATTAAAAATACACAAATATATTATTGACCAATATCTGGAATCAGACAAAAGTAAAACTGTAATAAGAGGCCATAGATAACTAACACACGCAAGCTTTAATGATTCTGAACAAAATAAAATGCATTTGTGAAGGAGAAGCTGATTATTATCAGCAACGCTCAAACACAATTTTACTGTAAAGATGTAAAAAGGGAATTGTTGAATGTGAGGCTCCTGGTGGATGAATTTGGTACGTTCCTAGAAATAGATCTCAATTTGTGATAAGAAACTCATTCCGAGGTCTAAAAGGAAAAGTTCATGGTTTAACTCACTTTTTCAGCAGTACAACTTAATAGTTTGTGGACTATTTTGTTAAAGTACTGTAATCCTTTGATTGATTCCCTGTTGCATCATGTTCTTCACACCATAATATAGTACTGTTTCAAAGAATTAAAGAAGACCTCATCAAATCTGTTTTATTAAGTTACATGGCAATGTGTGCCTGTGCATTTTAACATTTTCTATTATTTGAGGATAGGAACAAGCCTTCAGTGTCAAATCAGTTTTTTCATGATGCTTTCAAACTTTGAGAAGTGTTTAAACTTTTAAATTTTTTTAAGAAACTATAATTTTTTAAATCTTTGTTCTCGTTGACTAACACACATGAAAATTATTATCTTTAAGAAAAATGGGCCCTGAGCTAATCTGTACTGTGCCTTTTCTCCATGTCCTTGTTGCTCAAATGGTACAAAAAATTACAGAAGATGGCTAGCTTCCGTAGTCTGTCTATATTCATTTATGTTATTTTTTATTTGGACATATTGTTAAAGTTAGTATCAGATTTATGTGATTCCACTTTGCCAAATACATAGGCATTTACTGTATACTCTGAACTTGCAGCACCGTAGTTGCTAACTTTAAAGCACAAAGATTGAGAAAAATCTGCTAGTAATAAGTACCAGGGATTTCAGAGTATAGTTAGCGGAAAGCCTGGACAAAGGTGGCTTATCTTGTGCTCGAAATGTGGCAAAGCTCAAGCTTAAACGTGTTTCCTTCAAGAGCAGATTTCAAAGGCAAGCATCCACTGTTGCAAACTTCTGGCTCGCTTGAGTCTTACTCTTGAGACACACAGATGAACTGTGAATGGTTGAATATAAGAATTGTAACAGGACAGACTGGAAGAAGTCAGAGGTCATAGTACTCTGAATTTGAGCTAGAAGTGAAATGGACATCAGTGAAGTATGGGGTATACATGAGTAATGAAAATGTGCTTTCCAAGCCCACCTTGCCCACAAATATGCAGACACATTTTGCTGTAGTTGAAGCTTATGGGTAGCCTTGAAGGTTCACCTCAGTTGAAGTTCATGACAGTAGTCTAGCCTTGAGATAACAGAGACATGGGTAACTAAAGAGGCATGTATCTGTCTTTTGGCCAGCTGAAAGTGAAAAATGTTCTTGGCCACCTTTGCTGTCTATGAATCCAGGAACAGTGCTGACTGTGGTAACTAACTTCCTGACCCTGACATAATGAACCACCTTCACAATAGCTCAGCAGAGACTGACAAACAAAGGAGAAGTTATAAATGTCGTCTGTTTCTCAAAATGCTTATTCCATCAATCAGCATCGTCTCAGTCTTATAAGAGGCTAGAACTGCCCAGGCAAACCTTCTTTTCTTTTCCAGCAGAGAATACTCTTGGCTGTAGCTGCAATAGTGAGCTGATGGGTTTCTTACAATATAGGTTTCAGACTGATAGCCTTGTTGTTTTTAGAATATAGGCTATTCTTGGACAGGATTTGTGGAGAGTGTCTAGCACATTGTGGACAGTAATGATAGAAATCACAGCTAGTACAGAACCTAAGGATAGCACTTCAATCTGGAAGACAAGATGGATTGTCTCTTGGTAGTGTCAGAGAAGATCAGATATATTGGTTATCCACTTGAACATTGTGATACCCAGAAAGAAGACAGATGCAGGGAAAGGTTGTATACAGTATGCTAACCTGTCTTTTTTTCTATCCACCTGTTCAGACTAGAGCTAGTGTCAAGTGTGGCCTTGCTTTATCAAGATGTTGAGTCTGAATATAGAAACATAGAATATCAGGGTTGGAAGGGACCTCAGAAGGTCATTTAGTCCAACCCCCTGCTCAAAGCAGGACCAGTCCCCAGACAGATTTTACCCCAGTTCCCTAAATGACCCCCTCAAGGATTGAACTCACAACCCTGAGTTTAGCAGGCCAATGCTCAAACCTCTGAGCTATCCCTCCCCATATGTATATAAACTGGTCCAAACAGGAGTAGTTTGTGCATTCTTCAAACTATACACCAAAATAGATAATACAGCAGTTATTTCTTATTGATATTATTACATCAGTATGTAGCCTTGCTTTCTGTAGCCTTGGAGAAAGGAATCTGTATTCATAAGGCATCCAAGCTCTACCTTCTTCAAAAAGTCAGATTTTTAATTGGATCATAAAATAATCAGGAAACCAATTCATCTCTTCCCATTCCATTTAAATCCTTTTGGCTTCCAACACCATGTGTGGTTGTGATTATTCTCTGTGCTTCGGAATATAGATGGCCGTTTTGGAGACTGAAATATTACTCTGACCAATTTTCAGGCTTACAGGAGGAACTAGAGTTGCATGGCTAATAATCAGACTATGAGGACATCTTTCTTGATGGTACCAGTCTTCAGAATAAGATTCCTAAGTCTAGACATTTTACATGACTACATGCTGCATCTGGTCGGCACAGCTTCTTAACCTACGCAGTTCCTCACTGTTTTAATTCTAGTGCTGGAAATGATTTGAGTATTTATTCCATATGTGTAAAGGTGTCGAGTTTTCTGAGGGTTTGGAATTTCTCCTTGTCTGGTCAGACATGCAGGGGAAAAGATATGTTTGAAGACATGTTTGAAGACAAATTGGTCTGACTTCCTGTTTGTTAGGGTGGGAGTGGGAAAACCATACATGGTAGATGTAAAGCAAGATGAGGCAGGGGCTCTGCCGGTTAAATTAATTTAGTCTCCCAGTGAAATGGAAATAGTTGGTAACACTGTCATAGGTTGGGTAGCCCGGGAACAAAAAGCAAAAATCAGGGGATATTAACTTTTCTCATTTGCTCTGATAAGGTTTTGTGGCATTCTCCTCCTTTCTGAAATTGCTCTGTATTAGGCTCCCCGCCCCCATAATTTATAGTGGTTCCATTTAACTACATTAGTCCAATTTCTCATACTCTTTATGTAACACAGGTTAAGTGTTTTCATCACTTCTTCCAAAATTCTTACTCATGCCTTAATCACTTCCTTTTGGAACTGTTGCAGTACTCTGTTAACGGTTTCCTGTGAGAATTTGGGGAACCTATGTACGACTTATAAATTCTGGTTGATATGATGAAGTTATTGAGAAGTTGCTACAGCAGATTTCATAAGTGTGATTGTTCTTTACCACTCTACTCACTTTGAGGACCATGCTGTAGTTGTCAATATTGACAGTTGAGATAACATACATGGCTTCTTATAGTTTTTGTACAGAATAAGAATATGCTTGCTCTATGAAGTGGATTAATTTGGTAGAATATCTTATTTTTTCCCCCTTCTTACCTATCACAGTCTGTGAAAATCCTGTGTTTACTCAGCCAGAATATTTGCTTAAACCCTTTGAATTCAATGGGTTTGCACAGGGTGTAAATCTCAGCTGAATAATTAGTATTCCATAGTCTGGAAAGTCCAGAGCCTGACACTGGAATAGCACAGAGTGTGGTAGTTTAGGACTGACGTGTTGGCAGAGTTGTGTGTAGAACTTGGCTTGAGCCATTGACTGTTTCATATATTCCTAGCTTTCGCTGTTATGAACACAAATTCATCAAATTTAATTCAGTTCACTTGTTGCCAATTTCTGTATTATGCTACTTGCATGGGTTTTTGTTTTTAAAAAAACACAGTGCAAAATGATTATTTGTGGTTCATCAGATTTACCAAGGAGAACAAAAATTGTAAACAAAGAATAATGGAAGGTATCAAGCTACTTACATTTTAAAAGAAATGTGAACCAAGGAGCATTGTAAAACAAATTCTTAAAACTAGAATTAATTTCAGAAGTTAGAATTAACTGAGTTACCAACTAGTTTTTCACTTGAACTTGTATAATGAAATTGTTTTCAAATTTTATTGCAGTTTTAACACATATTACCTGCATCTCTGACTTCTGTTTATATTTTTAAATGTTTTTACTGTGAACCTCAAAAGCTGACTTAGCTTAATCTGCAAGAATACTGAAAGAAACTATAATATTTTAGGTTGCTGTCTAAAGGAAGGCAGATGTTAATATTATATATATTCAGCCACTTGGGTGGCTTTGTGGTTTTAAGTCTTTTAAGACAAAAATAATTGCCAAGCATGTACAATACAAGAACCCACCCTGCAAGCTGACCAAACAGTAGCAGTTTGTAGCTAGAACTGGCTAGAGCTAAGTGGCTTGTGCAGGTGTATTTTTAAGCTTTGGTGTTTTGTAAGTGGTGTAGGGTTGATTGTGGTAGAATGAAATCTGATGTAGGTGGGTTAGAGACGTTATAGAATAGAATTCTAATGTAGCAAGTAAGCCTTTTATAAGCTGTATAGAAAAAACATTGGAGTGCTTTTTTATGTTTACACCAATGTAAAAATATTAATATTCAAAAGTGGACTGGCCCCCCCATTCTGCTGCTATTTCACTTTTAGAAACATCACATTGGTTCATTAGGCCCACAGGGCTCCAACTTTAACTGCACCAGGGTCATGTGACTCTAGCTTTGGTTGACTGTAATTAAAAAATGCAGACTATTTCCTTCTAAGCCACATTTTCTCAAATAATGTATGTCTCTTTCCTCTAATAGTAACATTTAGTTATCACTAACAAATATTTCAAAGTTATTTTCTTGTGTTTTGGTAGAAACTATTTGCTGTGTTGACTAAGAATAAAACTGTTGTGTCTCAGAAGGAAAGTGCAGATATCTGTAAAAGTGCATGGTTTTTGTCTCTGATTAAAATTCTTTGACTTTTGAATTCAGAACTAGAGCAGGTTAAAAAGAGTTTTCTCTGCTGTTCTGTATCCTTCTGACTGGTGGCCAACTTGTCTGATGCCCTCAGTCTTCTGATACTGCCTTGGTTCTGGCTGCCCTTTTTCATTTGCCCATTAACTCTTTGAGGAGCATCTTGGAAGGAAGTTGGCTGAATTTAGGGAAAAAAAAAAAAGCATCCAAACATTCTTGAGCCCACTACAGTGCTCTCTCTTGCAACTGTCTTTTTACTCTCTTGTTTTTCAGGAATGTATAGTGTCTTCCAAAAAATTTAGACTACGTCAGCAAAAATACATAGAAATCAGTCTGTATGCATAGATCCTACCGATTCCTACAAAGAACTTTTTCCTTTTATATAATTTGTCTGGTTCATTTTTCAGCAAGTCTGGCGGATATTACAGCTAAGGAACTTCTGGTCAGTAAACATACTGAAATTTGCAGTCTGCAATCATTTTTATGTAATCTTCACTTGCCACTAATGCAGTCATGCCTGAGAATGTGAAGATGATGATATCTGACCTGGAAGACTGATCTGAGGTGGATAAAAGAATCCAGTTTGTGGAGAGCAAGTTAACTTCAGTATTAAGCTGGGCTCTTAAGAAAATCAAAGGAGCTAGAACGATGCCTTCCTCACTGAGGGAGTCAAAGGAATGTCATCCAATTGTACTATGCAGTAAACTGGGATATTATCAGCAAAACTCTTATCCTCAGTGGAAAAAATAGGCAGAACACACACATCTGTCTGGCCTTTTAATGTTTGAGTGCACAATTTCCAAGATTAGAAGACAATGCCAGCTACCGAGAGGAGTCAATCCCAGGGTATATTCCATTTGTACAAAGGCTTTTATAGATGCTTGCAGAATTGCTGATGCTCATGCAATTGTGTTATAAGCACTTTGAGAGCAAAGATTTAAGATCAGATTTTTACTATGCAGGACATCTATGGGCATAATTTTTGAATCAATCCTTTTGACAGAACAGATGCTGATACTTGTCAGAGAACTAGATGTGCAACTTAATATTGGTTAGAGAAGTAGTTTTACTACAAACTAATCTGTGAAATGCTATACATTTCATAACTTAATTTCAAAACGTAACAATTTTTGTCCTTTTGGAGCATCAAGGTTTTAAGGTACCGCCTACCATAAATCTAACCTACTTGCTAAGGTGAAGTTAAGTGAATTAGAGAAATAAGATGAACAGATAAATTTAATTAAACATATAATCAAGTAGTACATACAGACATAATTTGCAGGTGTCTGTATTCATTACATGACTTGATCTTAATAAATTAGCAAGGTCACTATGTCTGCTAAATATTTTAGTTCTGCAACTCCCCCTATCTTACACTTTTTTGGATGTGTGTTTTTCTTTCATATTTCTATGTTCCTTACTAATGGAGTGCAGAGCTATTTCATTTTCTCCTTTTATTTAAATATTGTCATGTAAAATACAGTTTTGGAACCATAACTCACCTTCTGCAAGTTCGTTAGTGCCACACCTCTGCTGTCTAATTTGTTGCCTGGTATAAATAAGATTTCCTTTTTTCCTGGTGACTACATTTCCTTGACTGAACAGATTTCCCAGTGAGAGCTGACTAGCAAAAGGGATCCTGATGGTCTGAATCCTTTTACGTTGGGGTGGGAGGAGGTTTTGGAAAGTGATTCATAGATTTTCTAGTTTATGTGTGACTTCCTCCATTTATGTGACACAAATTCAACAAAATCAAATTTCAACACCTTAAATATATTTTTTCTGTAATAAATATTGAAGCTTACTGCTTAGAGAAAAGTGGACTGGGTTGTTAAAATAAAAAGTAGATCTTTTAGGTGCTGGCAGAAATTGTTTGTAATTTAACAAAAAAGCCTTACTATTGTGGGTTTCAGAAGATGAAGTTTCTGGTTCATCACCAAACTTTTATTTTGCTAGCTAAATATTCCATAACACATAAAGGAGTTTGAAGTGCAGAAAATGCTTGGAAATTTTTACCATATGTTCTAGTTCTGTTCCTCTGTAATTAGTCTGAAGTAATAAGTTAAAATTTCTTACCTTTTTCCAGAATTTAACATATTTTTTACCTCATGATTGTATTGTGACTGGACAGGGATCTACGTCTGAATAGCTCAGAGAAAGTGCTATTTAAACTCCTGTTTTAGGCCAAGAAAGCCATTTTAAATTTGGGTTAAAAACTGAGCCTAATGTTTGATTCCCTGGAAGAGATCTAGGTGCTGTCTACTGAGAGAGATTATAAAAAATAAGGCATGACAGATAAACGGCAATTTCCTGCATGTCATTGGGAGACCTTATTGAATTAAGTTTAAGTATCCTTGGGGCCCATTGTTTAAATGAATGGTGTATGTGTGATTGTGTTGTACGCCAGTGGTTTTCAAATTTTTTTTTCTGGCAACCCAGTTGAAGAAAATTGTTGCCCGTAACCCAGCGGAGTTGGGGATAAGGGGATGGAGTGTGGAAGGGGCTCAAGACTGGGGCAGAGGGTTGGGGTGAGGGCTGTAGGGTTGGGCCAGGAATGAGTGGCTCAGGGTGTGGGAGGGAGCTCTGGGCTAGGGCAGGGGGTTGGGGTATGGTAGGGAGTCAGGGCTGTGTGCTGGGGGTGCAGGCTCTGGAGTGGGCCAGGGATGAAGGGTTTGAGGTGCAGGAAGGGGCTCTGGGTTTGTGGGGGACTCAAGGCTGGGGCAGCAGGTTGGGGCATAGGCTTTCCTCAGGTGGTTCCCAGTCAGTGGCACAGTGAGGATACCAAGGCAGACTTCCACACTGCACCCTGGAAGCCTCCAGCAGCAGGTCTGGCTCCTAGGCAGAGGTGCGCAAGCGGCTGTCGCCTGCAGGCACCGCCCCACCCCTGATGCCATTGACCGGGACCCCGTCAGTGGGAGTGCAGAGCTAGTACTCGGGGCGGAGGCAGTGTGCAGCGCTCCGTAGCCCCCCCATCTAGGAGCTGGACCTGCTGCTGGACGCTTCCAGGCCACAGCGCAGTTCAGAACAGGTAGGAGCTACCCTCCTTTTGCTGGGCAGCACTGCTGACGGGATTTTAACAGAGCTGCTGTGACCCAGTGCCTTCCATTCCGCAACCCAATATTGGGTCGTGACCCGCAGTTTGAAAACCACTGATGTACACCATGGGAGAGGGCTACTGCAGCATCTAAGTACTAAAGACAGTGAGTGGTGATTAAGGTAAATCAGCAATGTTGTTAAACCCTCCCACGTACAGAAGTGCCATCTCTAGGGGAGGTTTGCGTATACTGGCTTCTCTAGAGACCAACAGACAGAGCAAGGACTTTCGGATAAAGAGCCTGAGTTTGAACTGGCTCAGTGCCTTTTTCTCTGGAATGCTTTCACATTAAGAATAAATGTTCTTGCTTACAAAGAGCTGTGTGGCAATTTATAGCTGTGAACAATTGTGCTGTTCGTAGCCTTTGGAGAGTAAGCAAAATACAGGATGCTGGCTTGTTAGGCAGTCTGGCTTGCTGGAGATACCACAGTGTAGATGGAGAACTGTGCAGCCAGGAAAAACCTTGGTTATCAGGGGGAGAGATGTGGGCCTCTTTCCAAAAAGGACGATGTTTGAGAAGCTGGGAGCCTAAAGTAGGTGGACTTTGTTCACTTGGATGTGCTTTCTTTGGCCCTTTACAGTTCTTCATATTTGCTGAAATTGAATGTTTTCCATACAGGAACTCTGAGTAAAGTTCATGAGTAAAGAAAATAAAAATTCAGCATAAAAGAGTGGAGAAATTTTGAAAGATGGGAACTGTACTGACTTGTGAATATTATTGTTTAACTTGCATGTGCTCAATGCTGTACAAGACATACAAACATATATTTGTTTTATTTATTAGCCAAATGTAAGTTCCCTATTTAAATAAACCCAGTTTCCAGGAAATAGTGTTTCTGTGTATGGAAAACATGTTGTGTTGAACTTTTTTTTTAATAAAGAAGCTCAAGATTTTTCAGTTCTGTGCTATTTGTGTCTTTGACTCTGGCGATGAAGCTATCAACCCTTAGGAAACTCTAGCTAGTATTGAATGTAGGACCAGATCTCAGCAGCATGGGCTACTGTGTGAGCACATTATTTATGTATTACCATAACACCTAGGAGCCCCAGTTATGGATCAGGGCCCTGCTGTGCTAGACATTGTATATCACGGAACAAAAAGGCGTGATTCATGCCCCAAAGAGCTTGCAATCTGAACACATCAAGCCTGTCCTCCACTCTGTACTGGCTTCCCATAGAAGAGCACGTCAAATTCAAGATCTCTGCCGTTTTTGTTTAAGATGCTCAATGACGTGGTTTCACTATACCTAAAAGATCACCAGAAGCTCGGGGACTGCGGTCAGCAGCTACACTCACCAGGCAAGGTGGAGCTGTCCACGAGGGTAAGGCTAGTCTGTGCAGGAGACAGTATTCTCAGGGACTAGTCTAAGGCTGGGGAGTGAACTCCCACAGGTTTTAAGAACCACGGCAAACCTCACTGCTTTCCTTTCTAACTGTGAGGCTCACTTTTAAAACCTTGCCTTCAATAATAAACGTGCATAACACAGCAGACATAAAATAAAGACGAAACAAAAACAGAACATCTCATTTTTTCTTTGGAGAAAAAAAGGGAGAAAGAGAACCATGTGTTAACGAATGCTAGTCAAGTTGCTTAGTGCATTTCAGGGAAGCTCTGGGATACTATGCTGATGACAACAGTATAAGGACCTGAATAGAACTGTCATCAAACCAATAGATAATGAAGAAGTAAGAGTGAACCTACACAGTGTATTTTCAAAGCATACTTGCCATTGCTAAATAGAATAGTACTTGGCATTATATAGTGGATTTCTTACTCAAGCTACAGTAAAATGCTTTACAAATCAATGAGGTAGGTGAAAGTAATGAAGTGACTTTTGGCAAGCACCGTCACTGCTGAGTACCCAGCAAAAGTACATCGCCCTGTTTTTGTTGAGAGAAAACATTCAGAGATGCTAGTGTACTAATTTTCTGAGGTGCTGGGCACACACAACTCTCATGGAAAGTTAATGGGAGCCATAGTGCTGAGCTCCTTTTGGGTTATGCTGCTTTATCTCTTGAAAAAGTGTATTTTGTGATTATTGGCATTATTAAGCTGCCAGCAGGACTTCCATCTCATTGGAAGTACCGTACATGAGCTCATCTGAACAAGTGAACTATATTAGTAGGTGGAAAACTTTTTGACTTCATGGAGATCTGGAAGTTGCTTTATATTAATTTTCATCTAGTCAAGGGAATATTTTCAAATATGCCAATGACAGAATTTTTTTTTTTTATCATTTAGCTAAATGGAGTTGCAGATAAGGTGGTGCCTTGTTGGCAGGAAAGGCAGTTTTCATTACTTTAATTGTGTGATTTATCAGGATTTTTAGCTTTTTATAAATGCGGTAGTGTTATATGACAGAATTAAAAGGATTTAGAATAAAAGGAGTTTAAGAAAAGGACTTTGGAACAGGATTGCAATACTTTTTATATTTGATGGATTTGTCTAGCTGTTTTTCATTTCAATCATCAGATACATTCTGTTAAACACTGCGGAGCAAGTGTGTATAGCATCAGTGTATTGCACATGTGAATAAACACAATTTTATTATAAAAAATTAATCCAGCATAACTTGAAGGATTAAACGTTCCCCCCGCCCCCAGAATGACAGGGGGGTGCTTATGCATTAAGCATCATGGAGAACAACACATGTTGCTGCTTGCAATCTCATGAACAGGACTGCTGTTAACCTGATTTCATGCACTGCAAAGTCCTTATACTAATGATTTTTCTAGAGTATTAATAGTTACATCCTAAAAGTATAAATTTGAAGTAGATGATGGAAATTTTTTGAAACATGAGCTCAGGTCTTAAACATCTGAAATTAGAAGTTGAAGCACCCACTATACAATTTTTACAAATACGTTGCAGATATTGATGATGATATTCCTGTTGATTCTGTGCAAATGTTTTGCCCTGTAATCCATTTTTGTATGTTCTAAAATTCTTTCCTTTGTAATTCTCCTTATTAAAATAAAAAATTTATACTCAAACTTAGAGTTTGACTGTATAGAAACTTATGAACTGATGTCTCAAGTGTGTGTGTGTTTGTGTATGTGTATGTATATATAGTTGAAATCCTGGTCCCACTGAAATCAGTGGCAAGACTCCCATTTGCTTCAGTGGAGCCAGGGTTTCTCCCTTAATGTAATTTCTATTGAGCCTGGCTAGGTAAACAGAAACAAATGGAGTTCATCTGTTCCACATATTGGGGGGAAAAAAAACAAATTGGTTGCCAGGTTTTTAAAAAGACTTTGCATGTTTCATTTATCAGTTTACAGATCAGTACATACAATACAGGTGTGACCCATACAAAACCTTGGAAAGAGCAGAACAAAATGAAAATTCATTTGGCTGTTTTAAGTAACTCGTAAACCTATTGTTGATGGTGAAATTATTGATGTGAACTACTTACTATTATAAATACTCCAAACATGTAGGAGGGAAGAGTTAGTCTTGTATAGATGAGATTGCTGAGCAGTTTTATGTTATAAATTAATTGTATCTACCCATACTATTAATAATTAACAGAGACTACTAAGTGAAAAAGTATATTGTTAATTGTTGTACCTTTCTGATGAATTCACAAAGAAGTACAGCCATACAATTAATTGTGAATTAAGGTTTGAACAGAATGTGTTACCGATACTTGGTGTAGATCAAAGAGTTTGATTTTTATAATGAAGAAAGTTTTTTCTTGTAATCTGGAAATTTACCTCGTTGAGGTATCTCAGCTTGGTGTGTGTATGTTATTTAATTTCAGTGACAAACATCCTGACATTCAGCAAAGCAGTAGTACCCTCAGGGGGGAAAAAATTCCACAAAGGAAAGAAATTAGATGGTTTTTATTTGACTTTATTCCTACTTAGACACCAGGTAAAATTTTTGAAAATGCCTATGCCCTATTTTTCAAAAGTGACTTGGAGCCTAAGTCTCACTGAAAGTCAGTGGGACTTACTTTTCCTAAATTGCTTTTGAAAATGGGACTTATGCTGCTGTGTCACGTGAAAAATTTGCCTAATTTAGGGATGTAAGATGGGCATGGGCATGTTTTAGGCAAACATTAGCATCCAGCTTGTCAGACATTAAAGAAAGAGATGGACTACTCTTATGGTGAGTGTGACCATAATGGAATAAATTGAAAAAATGTGTGAAGCCTTTCAAAAATAGCATCATTCATATTTTAGAACAACTTCACAAAATAGAAAAATGGGAGACTGGATCTTAATAAGAAATAACACTCGCTGAAAAGAGGAGGTAAATACCTGCATGTCCTGGCCAAATTTTATTGTTCATTTACACCTATCACCATATTTACAGGAACTGTTGTTCTAAAGTTCATGGCTTTGTTGTGAAATGTATCCCTATTGCTGAGCTAGCAGTGGCTGCTGCTCTTGTCTGTGTAACCACTGGCCTTCCAACATATTTCCCTTTGCTTTGTAAAACCTTTGGGTACACTTTGTGCAAGGTGCTCTAAAAATGTTGTATTTTTTCTGTAAAAGAATTATTTTTTCAGGTTAATGATTTGTGTTTTTTAAAAAAATGTGTTCTGAAATTTGACAAGATATAATAATTATATTTTCAAGTCTAATCAACTGTCAGTTTATTGCAGTGAATTAATAAAGACAGCATGGTGAAAATATAATGAATGTTTTTTATTGAGATTTCTTTTTCTGTTTTTCTTCTAATTAGGCCCCCAGAAATGTGATAATTTTTCTGAGAAGAGACCTCTTCTTGGTGTGTGTAAAAGCATTGGATCTTCTGGGTAAGAAAACTTTTCAACTTTTAGTATACTGAAAAAGCAATGTATTTGATAGAACAATAGAAAAATGTTTTTCTGTAACTTTTTATGCTCTGTATTCAGAGTTTTTTTACATTATGAAACTGGAAAATGTTCTCTCTGTAAACTCTCAATCTGCCAGCACTGACTTTTAGGGGACATGCCTTTAGAAACAAAACAAACCTCTGTGATGAAATACCTGTGATATGAAACCCAGTATAAAATAATTGAGGAGATATTTTGAAGTTGTGTGGGATTATTTTCTCTTAACATAATCTCATTTTCATGTTCACTGTTTCTGATGGTAATGGATGAAGTTATTACAGAAGAGTAGTCAAAACAGGCCTCTGTGCCTCAAATAATTAAAGGGTGTTTGCAAGGGATGAGTGATATTCTATGTATAACAGTGTTATTGATTGTGTTTTGATGTAAACATTGGCCATGTATTGTCAAAACAAATACTTCTTTTTGTTTTGTTCAATTAAAAAAATGAGTTGGCAGGTTTGTGTTAGTCTGGGGATCACATACAAGGGATCTGAGCTCAAGACTTGCTTTTCTTTTCTCACTTCTGTCTTGGCAAGGACTGGGAGAGTTGTGCTGGTCTCTCGGTGGGCAGTTTTAGAGGCCTATATTAAAAAAGTCCCTGGCCTACATCTAAATGGGTTAATACCTATGTGCACACAGAAGAGCCTATTCCAGTTAGTGAAGGCTGAAATAAACAAGGGAATTCTAGGTGACAGCAGGGAGTTTTAATATGTCTGTTTCTCCTGTTTCCGGATCCATCGTGGCTTATATAGTACACTGCACCTATTCAAAAAGACTTGTGTTCTTAAAAATCTGTAGAGTATTCCTCTTGGTCGGTAATGAGCATCTGCCAACCTCTCTTCCCTGAAATGTGTTTTGTTTCTTTTTAAGTGTCAGCTGGGGGGTCTTCCTAGTATAAAGAGGTTGTTCTGCTATGTTATGATGGCTGTGTTAGATGTGTTGACTCTGACAGCACTTTCGGCTTATACCCGTACCTAGTGGAAAATACCTACTTGTCAAGGATAATCCTATGTACAGAGATTGAAAGGCTAAACTGCTGAAGCAAATCTTCTTACAATAATTAGACTAATTCTGTGCCACACCTTTTTTAATTAAGAATTTAATGACTTTGGGTATGGGTGAAGGTTAACAAGTAAACCCAAAACAATTCCTAAGAATGTTGCTCACTATGTACTGTTGTTTTATTAACAAAGGCTGTGAATGTTATCTTCAAATTTAAGAACCTGATCAGAAATAAGCACAGATAAACTTCTTCCTTTATGCTAAACTGTTTATCATGTGTTATGTGCTGTCAAAATGTTTATAATCTTATTAAGCACTTCTCCTGCCTAGGACTGCATGTGCTGTTTGGTTATAAACAGTACATTATAGTTGTTTGTTATCTGGCAGTATTTCCCCTCTTAATCCAGGTCATTGATTTGTGTGTGTGAAAAATATGCTTCATAGGACTTATTTTCCTTGCTGGTATTCTTGCATAAGTGAGTGAGACATGTCTGATATGTTAACAAAATAGGCATGTAAAGCAGGCCACTACTTTCTCATAACCGATGGACTCCAGTAAAACTCAAGACTTCAAACAATTATTTTGTTAATTTTTCTAGACAAAATGCTTCATTACATAAAATCAGGTATACGCCTACCTAGCTGTTATTTAAATATCTGCAAACACACCCTGAGCTTTTAAACTAGGCCTGTAGCTCTGGCCACATCATAAGAACTGGATTAAAAGAAGGGGACTGTTGCACAGATTAAGAGTTTCTGATCATTTACATCTCACTCTGATGGTTCCAAACAAATTGTGATTTTGCAACATATTGTTGTGCAAGTGACCCAAGGCTTCCATGCCTTTTTCTTTCAATTTATGAAGTAGATCATCTATTTAAAACAACCATATAATCACCACTAAAAACCAAAAAGAAGGAAAATCAGATCATAACCTTGGTTCAGTGGTGAAGGTGCTCAACCAGGTTTATCGTTACTGAAGCATGGCTCTAGTGCCCCATATGTACTACAGGTACGCTAACATATGTATGCCCATTAAAATGGGCCAGTTCGGTCAAGTGTGGGACTATCTGTTGTCTCCTAGGCCAGACAGAGATGCCGCTCCTATGATTTTCTCTTTTATACAAACAGATTACGTATTACCCTTCTGATGTGGTTACCAACCATCCTGCACCTTGTACCTGCTCGTCCAATCAAAACATCTTCATTTATTATCCTGACTTTATCCTATCAAGGATCAGTGTGTCCCTGTACCATCCTCAGGGAGGGTGTTTACATGTATATCCAATACCTAGAACTTAGGAGTGCCTGTGTTTCAGCATTGCTAACTGTGTTTTTGCCAAGTTTATGTACTGAGCAATGAACTTGTAAGCAAGCATCTTCCTTATGACAGAGCCTGACTTTGGTTCATAGTGTGGTTCTTACTGACTTTGATTCAGACATCAGGCCCATGACCCCCCCCATCTCACTACAAAGGGCTTAGTATATGTCTATGCTATGTTTTAAAACCTGGGGCAGCAAATCTCAGCGCCTGTATCTGTAATCTTTGGCTTGCACTGCAGCACTAAGAACTGCAGTGTAGACGTGGCTCGAGTGCTGAAGCCCACCCCTCTCTCCAGGCTTCAGGGCCCAAACCACATCTACACTGCTGTTTTTTAGCATCATAGCGAGAGCCACAGAGATTAAGGCCATGTCTACACTACAGACCTTACAGAGGCAAAGCTGTACCGCTGCGGCTGTGCTGCTGTAAGGTCTCCCGTGTAACTGCTCTGTGCTGATGGGACAGAGCTCTCCCATTGGTGTAATTACACCACCCCACAACAAGTGGTGGTAGCTATGTTGACAGGAAGCATCTCCTTTCATCATAACGCCATCCACACTGGCGCTTTTGTTGGTGGAACTTGTGTCTGTCAAGGGGTGTGGTTTTTTTCCCCCCCCCACAACCCTGACCAGCAAAAGCGCTAGTGGAGACATAGCCTAAATTACTTTCCTAATGACAGTGATACAAAGACACAAGAAGAGAACTGAGGTTCCTTGACATTCAGTCTGTTGCACTGTAGCTTGGACTACAAGGTACCCTGTCTCTTGTTAATGTAAGCCTGTAATATGGAACCGTTATTGATTAGCCCACCCTTGAGGCAGGGTGGGGAGCGCCACCACCTGACTCTGTCCCCCTTATGCCACCATGTTCTGTGTTCAAGTCCTTACTATAACCAAGCTCTCTGGCTGGGTCCTTAATAGTCTCTGCCCCTTTCTAGGTAACGGGGAGCTGGAAATTCTGTGGTTCTAGTGGGGGCTATACAGCTCTAGGCCTCCTGGGTTTGGAGCTTTGTTTTCTAAAGTCCTTGGTTGGACTAGGGGAATCCAGGCCTGCCCACTCCACTGGGTTCCTGCTCAGGAACCTTGTTTGGAACAACCAGAGCAAATCCTTTCCTGTCCTTTGCTGCTCACTGAGCTGCCTCCTATCTCTCCTCCCTCAGCATTCCGCCCTTTTAAACGGCCACAAGCACACTCCACGGTCATTCGGCACCGGCTCAGCCTGTAGTTGAACCGGTCCTGGCTCCTGTCAAGCTTCCCTGTATACGGTTTCATGAGCCAAGGCATTAACGGGTAAGCGGGGTCTCCAAGGATCACAATGGGCATT